>NC_141695.1:461470579-461585579 GCF_964263255.1 Lissotriton vulgaris | reverse complement strand
ACACACTGCTCAACCTGCACACTAACACACTGCTGGCCCTGGACACCCACATACTGATCACCCTGCATACTCACATACTGATCACCCTGCATACTCAAACACTGCTCACACTGCATACGCACACTCTGCTCACCCTGTACACTCACACACTGTTGGCCCTGGACATCCACATACTGCTCACCCTGCATATGTACATACTGCTTAGCCTGCACACTCACATACTGCTAGCCCTGGACACCCACATACTGATCACCCTGCATACTCACATACTGATCACCCTGCATACTCACACACTGCTCACCCTGCATACTCACACTCTGCTCACCCTGCATACTTACACTCTGCTCACGCTGCACACTCACACACTGCGGACCTGGACATCCACATACTGCTCACCCTGCATACTCACACTCTGCTCACCCTGCATATTCACACTCTGCTCACCCTGCACACTCACACACTGCCGGACCTGGACATCCACATACTGCTCACCCTGCATACTCACACTCTGCTCACCCTGCATACTCACACACTGCTCACCCTGTACACTCACACACTGCTCGCCCTGCATACTCACACACTGGTCACCCTGCATACTCACACACTGCTCACCCTGCATACTCACACACTGCTCACCCTGCACACTCACACACTTCTGCTGGCCCTGGACATCCACATACTGATCATCCTGCCTTCTCACATACTGATCACCCTGCATTTCTACACACTGCTCACCCTGCATACTCATACACTGCTCACCCTGCATACTCACACACTGCTCACCCTGCACACTTATACACTGCTGGCCCTGGATATCCACATACTGCTCACCCTGCATACTCATACACCATGCACACACACACTGCAGGCCCTGGACACCCACATACTGCTCACCCTGCACACTCACACACTGCTGGCCTTGGACACTCACATACTGATCACCCTGCATACTCACACACTGATCACCCTGCATACTCACACTCTGCTCACCCTGCACACTAACATAATGCACATTCACATTCTGCTCACCCTCCATACTCATAGTTGCAGACAGATATTGTATTCTGGTGATGATGCAAGCAAGTAATGGATCCGGTAAATATCTGCTGTAAATGCCATCAGGGAGTCAACTGGCTCTGATCTTCTCATCTCTGGGCGCAGCTCTGATCTCCTCACCTTGTGAGAGGCTTGACTGGGATTGTGAAAATAAGGAGCCTACTCTCTCTCCACACTGCAGTCGCTGCTTTAAGTAAGAAGAAATGCAGCCTGCTGCCCACGCATGGACCTTTGCATGGGTTTTTGTTGAGACAGAAGAATAATGTAAGAAGTAGCACTGAAAGGTGCTGAGTGTGTGATGGTGTCTGTGTGTGTGTGTGTGGTGTGTGTGGTGTTGTGTGTGGTGTGTATGTGGTAGTGTGTGTGTGTGTGTGTGGTGTGTGTGGTGTTGTGTGGTGTTATGTGTGTGGTGTTATGTGTGTGGTGGTATGGTGTTGTGTTTGTGTGTGGTTGTGTCGTATTGTGTGTGTGTGTAGTGTGTGTGTGGTGTTGTGTGTGTGTGATGTGTTTGTGGTGTGTGTAGTGTGTGTGTGGTGTGTGTGTGTGTGTGGTGTTATGTGTGTAGTGTTATGTGTGTAGTCTTATGTGTGTGGTGTTATGTGTGTGTGGTTGTGTGGTATTGTGTGGGTGTGTGGTGTGGTGTATGTGCACAATGCAAGGATGGAGAAACAAGTGTAACAGAACATAGTAGAACAGGTGCAGCATAAATTAAGTTTGGTAATGCGGTTGCAGTTAGATGAAAAAGAACAGGTGTAACATGGCTTAAGGGTAGCGGGGCAGTATGATGTAAGTTAGCTAATACTGTACTTTTAAATAATAGAAAGGTATGTGGAGCAGGAGGGAGGTAAACAAGAGTAGTACATTTTTTAAGAGTGGATATGTTGCTGCAATTGAAGGAAAGCAAAAAGATGCAGTATAGCATAAGAGTGTAGAAAAACTTGGATTAGGAAGGAGTACAACAGGAGAAACATAATACATGGATAAGGAACTGCAGAGGGAGAACCTGTGTTGTAATATTTAAGAGGAAAGGGGAAGGTGCAGCAGAAAAGAGGAGAAGAGGCACAGTAGTGTTAAAGGTAAAGTAGCAGCAGGTAGAAAAAAGGTATAATGTATTAATTGATAGTAAAGGCAGGGCTGCAGTTGGACGAAAGAGAACAGGTGCTGCATAAGAAAAGTATCGTAAGGCAGTTGTAGCAGGATGTGGAATAGGTGCTGTAGTTGCAAGTATTGTGGGGTAAGTATATTAGGAGAGTTAAACAAGGCTACTGTGGTTAACATTCAATGGACAAATGCAGTGGAGTACAGTAGAAGTGATAGTGGAAAAGCGCTGAAAGGTAGAAGGACTGTTGCAACAGGAGGGAGCAGAGATAGTGCAGCAGAATGCAAAGATGTAGGGAGAGTTCTAAATAAGGTAGCAAAACTGGTGTAATTTATTTTTTTGCTGTTGGCTTGTTGGAGGTAGATAAGGGAATGTGTGTAGCATGGTTATAAGAGCAAAAAGATCATCACAGGAGAAGGCAACAAGTAGTTAGAGAATGAGGCGGGGTGGAAGATAAGAGCAGATGAGCACAGGAGAAGAGAAGAAGTTACAGAAGGGTGCAGGTTTAAGAGAGCAGCAGATTAGCACAAGAGAATAGAACAGGGAGATAAAGAAAGAGGCGGTGGAAGAGAGTAGCAGGTCAGCACAGGAGAAGAGAAGAGAACAGGGAGTTAAAGAAGGAGGTGTGGTGGAAGAGAGGAGCAGATTAGCAGAGGAGAAGAGAACAGGTAGCTAGAGAAGGAGGCGGGTTGAAGATAGCAGCAGATGAGATTTGGAGAGGAGAAGTGAACAGGGAGTTAGAGAAGGAGGTGGGTGGAAGAGAGCAGCACAACAGCACAGTAGAAGAGAACATGGAGTTAAAAAAGGAGGCAGGTGGAAGAGAGCAGCAGATGAGCACAGGAGAAGAGAATAGGGAGTTAAAGAAGGAGGCGGGTGAAAGAGAGCAGCAGATTTAGCACAGGAGAAGAGAAGAGAACAGGGCGTTAGAGAAGGAGGTGGGTGTAAGAGAGGGAGGGCGATAGATAGAGGGAGGGAGGGCGATAGAGGGAGGGTGATAGATAGATAGAAGGAGGGTGATAGATAGGTAGAGGGAGGGCGATAGATAGGTAGAGCAAGGGCGATAGATAGAGGGAGGGTGATAAATAGAGGGAAAAGCGATAGAGTGAGAGACGATAGATAGAGTGAGGGAGGGTGATAGATAGATAGATAGATAGATAGATAGATAGATAGATAGATAGATAGATAGATAGATAGATAGATAGATAGATAGATAGATAGATAGATAGATAGATAGATAGATAGATAGATAGAGTGAGTGATGGAAGAGAACAGTATAATGGCACAGGAGAAGAGAATAGGGATTTAGAGAAAGAGGCAGGTGAAAGAGAACAGCAGATGAGCACAGGAGAAGAGAAGAGAACAGGGAGTTAGGGAAGGAGGCAGAGTGGAAGGGAGCAGCTGATTAGGACGGAGAAGAGAAGAGAACAGTGAGTTAGAGAAGGAGGTGGGTGAAAGAGAGGAGCAGATTAGCACAGCAGAAGAGAACAGGGAGTTAAAGAAGGAGGTGGGGTGGAAGAGATAAGTAGATCAGTACAAGAGAAAATAAGAGGGAGTTAGAGAAGGAGGCGAGATGGAAGAGAGCAGCAGATTAGCAGAAGAGAACAGTGAGTTAAAGAAGGAGGCGGGGTGGAAGGGAGCAGCACATTAGCAGAGGTAGAAAAGAAGAGAACAGGTAGTTAGAGGAGGAGGTGGGTGAAAGAGAGCAGCATAACAGCACACTAGAAGAGAAGAGGTAGTTAAAGAAGGAGGCAGAGTGGAAGAGAGCTGTAGATTAGCTGTGGCGAAGAGAAGTGAACGGGGAGTTAGAGAAGGAGTTGGGTGGAAGAGAGCAGCATAACAGCACAGCAGAAGATAAAATGGAGTTAAAGAAGGAGACGGTGGAAGAGAGCAGCAGATTAGCACAGGAGAAGAGAACAGGGAGTTAGAGAACGAGGTGGGCGGAAGAGGACAGCAGATTAGCATAGGAGAAGAAAACACAGAATAGCACAGGAGAAGTGAACAGGGAGGTAGAGAAGGAGGCGAGTCGAAGAGAGCAGCATAACAGCACAACCGAAGAGAACATGAAGTTAAAGAAGGAGGCGGTTGGAAGAGAGCAGCAGATTAATGAGGTTGGAGGGTGGAGTTGGAGGGTGGAGTTGGAGGGTGGAGTTGGATGGTGAAGTTGGAGGGTGGAGTTGGAAGATGGAGTTGGAGGGTGGAGTTGGAGGGTGAAGTTGGAGGGTGGAGTTGGAAGATGGAGTTGGAGGGTGGAGTTGGAGGGTGGAGTTGGAGGGTGGAGTTGGAGGTGGAGTTGGAGGGTGGAGTTGGAGGGTGGAGTTGGAGGGTGGAGTTGGAGGGTGGAGTTTGAGGTTGGAGTTTAAGGGTGGAGTTTGAGGGTGGAGTTGGAGGGTGGACAATATTATACCTCTACTTGTACTTTGTTCGCTGTTGTAAACTGCACACATGTCACTTTTTCCTCCTGTATTGCACTGTTTGCTACCTCTTGTATTTTTGTTTGCTCACAATTGTCACTTTTGCACCTTGTAACTTAACGTTTGCTGTTGTACTTTGTTCACTTGTACTTTTCTCCTCATGTATCATTATGTTTCTATTGTTGGAGTTGGAAGTTGGAGTTGGAGGGTGGAGTTGGAGGGTGGAGTTGGAGTTGGAGGGTGGAGTTGGAGGGTGGACTTGGAGTTGGAGGGTGAACTTTAAGTTGGAGGGTAGAGTTTGAGTTTGAGGGTAGAGTTTGAGTTGGAGGGTGGAGTTTGAGTTGGAGGGTGAAGTTTGAGTTGGAGGGTGGAGTTGGAGTGTGGAGTTGGAGTTGGAGGGTGTGCTCACAATTGTCACTTTTGCGCCACGTAACTAACGTTTGCTGATTAATTTGTTCACTTGGAATTTTCTCCTCTTGTATCATTACTGTTCCTATTGTTGGAGTTGGAAGTTGGAGTTGGAGGGCAGAGGTTGTAGTTGGAGCATCAATTTGGAGGGTGGAGTTGGAGGGTGGACAGTATTATACCTCTACTTGTACTTTGTTCACTGTTGTAACCTGCACACATATCACTTTTTCCTCCTGTATTGCACCGTTTGCTACCTCTTGTATTTTTGTTTGCTCACAATTGGCGTGCAGCAGTGTGTGGCGTGCAGCAGTGTGTGGCGTGCAGCAGTGTGTGGCATGCAGCAGTGTGTGGCGTGCAGCAGTTTGTGTCATGCAGTAGTGTGAGGCGTGCAGCAGTGTGTGGCGTGCAGCAGTGTGTGGCGTGCAACAGTGTGTGGCATGCAGCAGTGTGTGGAGTGCAGCAATGTGTGGCGTTCAGCAGTTTGTGGCGTGCAGCAGTGTGGCGTGCAGCAGTGTGTGGTGTGCAGCAGTGTGAGGTGTGCAGCAGTGTGTGGCATGCAGCAGTTTGTGTCGTGCAGCAGTGTGAGGCATGCAGCAGTGTGTGGCGTGCAGCAGTGTGTGGCGTGCAGCCGTGTGAGGCGTGCAGCAGTGTGTGGTGTGCAGCAGTGTGTGGTGTGCAGCAGTGTGTGGCGTGCAGCAGTGTGTGGCGTGCAGCAGTGTGAGGCGTGCAGCAGTGTGTGGCGTGCAGCAGTGTGAGGCATACAGCAGTGTGAGGCGTGCAGCAGTGTGCAGCATGCAGCAGTGTGCAGCGTGCAGCAGAGTGATGCGTGCAGCAGTGTGCAGCATGCAGCAGTGTGAGGTGTGCAGCAGTGTGCGGCGTGCAGCAGTGTGCGGCATGCAGCAGTGTGCAGTATGAGGCGTGCAGCATGCAGCAGTGTAAATGTAAATGTAAATGTACAGGAATTTATATAGCGCAAATCACCAAAAGTGTGAGTAATGCAGCAGTGTGCAGCAGTGTGAGGTGTGTAGCAATATGAGGCGGGCAGCATTGTGAGGCGGGCAGCAGTGTGAGGCGGGTGGCAGTGTGCAGCATGCAGCAGTATGAGTAATGTAGCAGTGTGAGGCGTGCAGCAGTGTGAGGCGTGCAGCAGTGTGTAAAAAGGATGGAAAGGAGCGGAGGACCTAGAAATCAGAAGGAACTGGTGTTCCGGGACTCCAGGGTAGCAACAGAGGAACTAGCCTTTAGCCAATAGCAAGAGAGAGAGCGCGGCAGTGTCCGAGCTCCGGAAAAGGAACTCCGTGCCATGGAGGGGAAACAAACCCCAGATCCTGCACGGAGGGAAGGGCGCAGAACTGGGAGGGAAGTCATTTATCAAAGAGCCACGATAATTCAAAACATATGGCCTCTGGTGCGCGTAACAGACACCAATAGGCCATAGGCGTAGCTACGAGACCGCCTATGGCCTATTGCGTGTTCTGTTTAAAAACAGCAAGCACCAGAAGGCCAATGAAAAAGGACCTTGGAAATCCACATGTGGAATTTCAAGGTCCAATTTCAACACGCCCGGAATAGGACTCTCGCTGCGCGTCACTGCAGGCGCAGTGTACGCAGAGCCCGAGCCCTAAAAAAAAGTCACCCTTCTTTGTGGGTGCTCTTGCATGGAGCCAGCTCCAGCACTACCGGCTGTGAGAAAGTTAGTGCCTGGAGAGCAGCTTGAGAAAGCCACATGGAGGAGAACCACACCTAATGGTTCAGAAGCTTGAGATTGTCGATCCACATTCTCTGCCTGGAAAATGGGTATAAAGGTGGAATGTAAACCACTCCACTTATTTCCAGGTCCAAGTTATTTCTGGCCAAGGAAATGAGTACTCTGCAGAGGAATCAAAGAGTTCCTGTGTGACTAGGACTAGTATCTGCCTCACAGCCAGTCTCCCACAGGTGAGGGGACATTACCTGAAGTCAGGTTTTTTGCTGGAGGAGCTGAAGGTCTGCCTAAAGAGCCTAGAAACCTGCCTGCTGAGAGGTTTCAAGAGGGTGCCTGGTTGTGCAGGAGCAAAGACTGTCCAGGAGGAAAGGCTCATGTGTTTTATGCTAGGTGAACCCCAGGAAACTTGATAAACTGAGAGAGTGTGTTAGGTGACTTTTGCTAGGAAAAGATCCCCTTGGCCTCTCTGCAGTTCATGGGGTATGCTGTAGTAAGTTTGTGCCAGAAACCTGTCACCTGGCAGCCGCACACTGGTTTGATGACATGATACTGGTACTGCTGATGAGGCACAAAGGATGGCATCACCCTTGAGTGGAAAGCACTGGGCTACCACTGCCCACAGAAATCATCGCAAGAAGTTTAGACCTGGAAGGTGCAAATACATCTGCTGAGTGCCTGTGCACAGCTGACCAAGATGGCCACCATTGAGCCTGGCTCTGCCGCAAAAACTCACCTCCTTGAATTGTCTTGTAACGTAATCCAGAAAAGCTGCCACAGCTGCCCATAGCAAATACTCCACACTGGTAAGGTGGGAGGGTGCAATATCATCCACCTGGTACTGCCGAGAGCAACTTTTAGAGCTTAGCATGAAGGACCACAGGCAAATCTGGTGTGTCTGCTAGAGACTGTAGTTTGATACTAAGGAACAATAAACTGTTGAACTTAGCAAAATATTGAAACTAGTGAACACATCTGAGCAAACTTCATGTGAACTCAATCCTGCCTAAACTCATAGAAGGGGACAGTGGTAGCTGGAATCATTGCTATATCGCAAATGAAGACAATTGCATGTAACAGTTGGAGTTGAAATACCTCACTGATAAGACGCAGCATTCTGCAACCCTGTGTGCACTATCCATTGAATTGTAAAAGGGGACTGCAGTGCAGAGTTTTAACACTAGCACTAGAAAGCTGAGTTCTGAAATGCAGACACTTGGTCATTGTCTTCATAATTCTTGAGCGTTATCTTACCAAAAAGTTATGGATTGTTCACTCATAGCATATAGGAAAGGAAACCGACTTCAAAGTCTACCCTTCCCATGAAGGGCTGCAATCTCTGTTCAAAGTCCGCCCTTCCAATGAAGGGATGCAAACTCCCTTCAAAGTCCACCCTTCCAATGAAGGGCTGCAATCTCCATTCAAAGTCCACCCTTCCAATGAAGGGATGCAAACTCCCTTCAAAGTCTACCCTTCCAATGAAGGACTGCAATCTCCCTTCAAAGTCCGCCCTTCCAATGAAGGAATGCAAACTCCTTTCAAAGTCCACCCTTACAATGAAGGGCTACAATCTCCCTTCAAATTCCACCCTTCCAATGAAGGGATGCAAACTCTCTTCAAAGTCCACCCTTCCAATGAAGGGCTGCAATCTCCCTTCAAAGTCCACCCTTCCAATGAAGGGATGCGAACTCCCTTCAAAGTCCACCCTTCCAATGAAGGCTGCAATCTTCCTTCAAAGTCCACCTTTCCAATGAAGGGCTGCAATCTCCCTTCAAAGTCCACCTTTCCAATGAAGGGCTGCAATTTCACTTCAGAGTCCATCCTTCTAATGAAGGGATGGAAATTGACTTCAAAGTCTGCCCTGGGTTCTATAACCATTTGGGGTCTGTGGTCTCTTCTGGATGTAAGAAGATCATCAAATTGTTGGGTGCTGAGGGCTGTTTAAACCGATACAGAAAGGGGGTGGTGATGAACAGAGTGTCTGAATTAAGCAGACCACTCTTACCCAGTCAAGAGATCAGGGCTTGATCCATCACCGTTATTTAGCTCACTGCATCACCTCAGTTCAGAACCTGGCTATATGCAAATTAGTCTGACCCAGTGCCTCATGGGAACAGGGCAGACCAAACTACCAAGCCAATTCTTCACCGGAACGGATACAAGCTTCCGGGGACCGGTTTCTGGCATTTCAGCCGTCGTCGGCCCGGCTTGCTTGAATCCTGGTGGTGCAGTGAGCAAGGGACTCATGTCTGAGTATACCCTGCCACACCTGTACTGGCCAACATCGATACAGAAAGGGGGTGGTGATGAACAGAGTGTCTGAATTAAGCAGACCACTCTTACCCAGTCAAGAGATCAGGGCTTGATCCATCACCGTTATTTGGCTCACTGCATCACCCCAGTTCAGAACCTGGCTATATGCAAATTAGTCTGACCCAGTGCCTCATGGGAACAGGGCAGACCAAACTACCAAGCCAATTCTTCACCGGAACGGAGACAAGCTTCCGGGGACCGGTTTCTGGCATTTCAGCCATCGTCGGCCCGGCTTGCTTGAATCCTGGTGGTGCAGTGAGCAAGGAACTCATGTCTGAGTATACCCTGCCACACCTGTAGTGGCCAAAATCGATACAGAAAGGGGGTGGTGATGAACAGAGTGTCTGAAATAAGCAGACCACTCTTACCCAGTCAAGAGATCAGGGCTTGATCCATCACCGTTATTTAGCTCACTGCATCACCCCAGTTCAGAACCTGGCTACATGCAAATTAGTCTGACCCAGTGCCTCATGGGAACAGGGCAGACCAAACTACCAAGCCAATTCTTCACCGGAACGGAGACAAGCTTCCGGGGACCAGTTTCTGGCATTCCAGCCGTCGTCGGCCCGGCTTGCTTGAATCCTGGTGGTGCAGTGAGCAAGGGACTCATGTCTGAGTATACCCTGCCACACCTGTAGTGGCCAAAATCAATACAGAAAGGGGGTGGTGATGAACAGAGTGTCTGAATTAAGCAGACCACTCTTACCCAGTCAAGAGATCAGGGCTTGATCCATCACCGTTATTTAGCTCACTGCATCACCCCAGTTCAGAACCTGGCTATATGCAAATTAGTCTGACCCAGTGCCTCATGGGAACATGGCAGACCAAACTACCAACCCAATTCTTCACCGGAACGGAGACAAGCTTCCAGGGACCGGTTTCTGGCATTTCAGCCGTCGTCGGCCCGGCTTGCTTGAATCCTGGTGGTGCAGTGAGCAAGGGACTCATGTCTGAGTATACCCTGCTACACCTGTAGTGGCCAAAATCGATACGGAAAGGGGGTGGTGATGAACAGAGTGTCTGAAATGCCAGAAACCGGTCCCCGGAAGCTTGTTTCCTTTCCAGTATAAGAATTGGCTTGGTAGTTTGGTCTGCCCTGTTCCCATGATGCACTGGGCCAGGGACAGACTAATTTGCATGTAGCCAGGTTCTGAGCTGGGATGGTGCAGTGAGCTAAAAAACGGTGATGGATCAAGCCCTGATATTTGGACTGGGTAGGAGTGTTCTGCTTAATTCAGATACTCTGTCCATCACCACCCCCTTTTCTGAATCGTTTTGTCCACCATAAGCGTGGAAGGGTATACTCAGATGTGAGTCCCTTGCTCACTGCACCATCAGGGTTCAAGCAAGCCGGGCCGAAGACGGCTGAAATGCCAGAAACCGGTCCCCGGAAGCTTGTTTCCTTTCCAGTATAAGAATTGGCTTGGTAGTTTGGTCTGCCCTGTTCCCATGATGCACTGGGCCAGGGACAGACTAATTTGCATGTAGCCAGGTTCTGAGCTGGGATTGTGCAGTGAGCTAAAAAACGGTGATGGATCAAGCCTTGATCTTTGGACTGGGTAGGAGTGTTCTGCTTAATTCAGATACTCTGTCCATCACCACCCCCTTTTCTGAATCATTTTGTCCACCATAAGCATGGAAGGGTATACTCAGATGTGAGTCCCTTGCTCACTGCACCATCAGGATTGAAGCAAGCGGGGCCGAAGACGGCTGAAATGCCAGAAACCGGTCCCCGGAAGCTTGTTTCCTTTCCAGTATAAGAATTGGCTTGGTAGTTTGGTCTGCCCTGTTCCCATGATGCACTGGGCCAGGGACAGACTTATTTGCATGTAGCCAGGTTCTGAGCTGGGATGGTGCAGTGAGCTAAAAAACGGTGATGGATCAAGCCCTGATCTTGGGACTGGGTAGGAGTGTTCTGCTTAATTCAGATACTCTGTCCATCACCACCCCCTTTTCTGAGGGCTGTTTAAACAGCAGCACAGGACTTACTGAGTACACTGGCAGTACCTGGATTGCTAATTAGGTCGGACAACCTAGCGACTAACTCCATCTGTAGTGCAGCCAAGTAAAGAGACCTTTCATTCTTTTTTCTCGGGTCTCTCTCTGTCCTTTTGGGTAAAATTTTGCGAACCTTTTGTCCATTCTGGGTCGGTCTCTCTCAAAGGCCTCTATTTCCCATTCTTCTAGGGCCTCATATTGCGTCAGTCTGGGTCTGGGATGCAAATCATTCATTCGAGTCCTCAAATTAAACAAAATCCTACCATTAAAGGTACCTTTTAAGGGAAATGCTAAAATTCCATCATCTTTAGTATATTTCACCCAATTTTCCAACCATACGCAAGCATGGTAACCTCTGTCAAACATCATAAATGATGCGGGAGTGTTTGGTGGTGGAATAATAACTCCTTCTCTAGTTCTGATTGGCTTGTCTTTCTTAAAATAATTCTTTACTTTGTCTACCAACGTCATTTTCCTCTTGCTTCCATACATTCCATGTAGTCTACGACCTTTCCACTGTTCTCTCACAAAACCTTGAAATCTTGGATCGGGTCGAGTCTCGGGATGAGTTGGATACCACATATACTTTTTCGCGAACTACTCTGTTTACAAAAATTACTTCCAATATAAATGCGTCTTTCAATTCTCGACAACCAATCAACACGGTGGTTGCAAATAATTCCAACCAATGGGTGCGCGGCCTTTCCGTGAGACAAGTTATCACGCTTCTGCGCTCACCCCGCCTTTACAATGCCAGCTCTGTTACACGCCGGCTGTTTTGACCAATACCAGCGCGGCACAGAGTGACGTCAGCGCAGCTCCGCGACTGACTCCCTCCTTCACAAGGTAACGGGCACTCTATTTCTTTTCTTAAAGTGCAAGTGCTTTATTTAATTTACAACATAAAGCATTTGCCACTGTACTCGAGTGTCTAAAAAGAAAGATTTGTTTCACTGCAAGTAAACCTCTTCTGTCTACTTTTCATATACTGCGGATAGATCCCTTCTGCCTATCCTTCACACAAGCATTAGAAAACCTGCTACTTCTTCGACTCATCCACTTCTTTTCGGGATATATACTAAGTCTAAAGTTTCACTAGTGAACCCTTTTGCTATCACTCAAGCTTCGATGAACCTACTACTCCTTCCGTGTGACCCTTACTAGGTTGTATCACAATTGAAGTTTCGTTAGCGAACTCGTTGCTATCATTCATTCAATTATTTATACTGAAAACCCTAATTAGCGCTTCCAGTTCTGCCTAACCATGCACTAATTTTCCTCGAGCCACTGACCTCACTGCGAGGTGGATTCTCCTCACCACCCGCTATTCTGCCCCCCGGGATTCCAGACAAACATATAACAATCACTAACAGGTTTGTTAATTACATATATCAATATAGCAGTATTTCATTAAAAAAACATTTCATAACATTCCAAAGCAATTTTACATTCGATCGATCGATACTTTTAGCAGCAATAACATTTTTAGCAGCAATTATATTTTACACAGTTATCAGCAATTAACCTACCTACCTATTTTTAACTAGTCCTTAACCATACTACTGCTACCAGAAAATTACTGATAGAGCGCGCAGGTCACCCGACTAACAATTTTTACCATAAGCACACTTGGGCCCATAAAATTCAATTTATTTATACTTATGTAATCGGGTAACTTACACTCTACTACCAGTAATTCAGTTCCTTTCTATTTATTCCCAATGTACCTGACTTACCAATCCTCGTCACATGTATCTAAGATCACAATGGATCAAGGAGCTAGCTGTGAAAGTAAGTAGTTAACACAAAATACAATATAACTTTCATAAATATTTTCACTCTTTATAATAACCACAGACTCAGGAAGTTTTGAAAACCTTTATCTAATCTTCATCATCATCATCATATGTCATGAGCATTAAATTCCCACAGATAAGACTATCTACCATTAGAATTAGAAATAGCATATAGCTATGAATAAGGCAGAGAATACCAATCATTTAGAAATTGGAAATAAAGGGAAGGAGAAAATAAGGAACATGCTATTTTAGATCAACAGACTTTCACAACTTCACTAAAGGCGGGTAAAAAAAAAGGGAACATGCTAAATCAAAGTAGACTTTCGAAATTCACTAACGATTCAAGGGAAATGAAACTAATGTAATTTGATTTATTCAGATGTGCTTATTTGCTATAGGGAGGGTAAGAATGGAACATAAACTATAAAATAACACGATTTAGCATTTGGCTAATGGTGGGTAGAAAAGTGGAACATGCTAATAGACAAATAATGAAATCTCATTTATAAAGGGACAGGGGAGAAAAGGGAACATATGCACTTATACTTGGCAATTATTCGAGAGTTAACAATAGAAATATAGATAAACTATTCACCCACACAGACCTTATATATACCTAGGATAGAGTGAAGACCAACCCTGGCCACGGGTCAGTTTGGGAAAGACGGGAAAGGATCCTCAAGGACTTAGGTGCCAGTAGGCGAGCAGGTACAGCTCATGGACAGTCAGGACAGGATAACCCCAGATTTTGGATCATGACCGGGTTCACCAAAGGGTACGACCAACACCCGCAGCTTCGGTTGCAACGCCTGCGCTACTCCCTCTCTGCAAGGAATCTGCCAATAACCCTGATTGGGTTCTCGAACCTTCCAGCAAAGGGCTTCGCCAGCAGTTAAGGTTTCACAAAACCCCAAGTAGGTCTCTGGAAAATTCGGATAGAGTGCTCCACAGCTCTCTGTATCAGTCACCTATAGAGTTCGTTGGGTCAGTGACAGGTCAGCTATTCGGACAAGTCGGACAATTTCTCTAGCTAAACCTACGCTAGTTATACTGTTTTTCGGGTCAGTGTACCACCCCCAATGTTGCAAGTGTAAGGATCCCTAATTTTGATTGGACAAAGGAGAAGGTTAAGTCATCACACCACCTAGATTTTAGACTTTCTCAGGCTTAATATTCAGTTTTCGTACCCACCCCTTAAATTCTAGTTTCCCATGACATATGATTCCCACAATACAATGGCGAATACATTAATCAGGTACATTTGTAACAATTTCAGTACAGTTCAGCTTCTTCAGCTAGGTCGCAGGTCGGTTCCCAGGAGCATCTTGGCCGTGGCTGCCAGCTGGCTGGGTTCCACTGCTGCATGGTTTTCTTTTCCCCCATCACGTGACTGGTACCATACGGGCTTCCAAAATGGGGTAGTAAGCACCTCCCAGGCCCAAAGAGTACGATACATGGAAAGCAAGCGAAAAGAATTTAGAAATACAGAACAAAGTGAATACACTGTATACCATGAAAGGCTATACTACATCCCTTACTTTATAATAACTATAGCATTAGGGTAATTGCAGAAAAAACAGCTTTGCAAAAGCGGCAATGCAAGCTCAGAGCATGTGAGAACACAAAGCAGCCATCTTTAGCTGTATTGCGCATGAGCAACAAATTCCCACCAGAACTGCGAGTACGTCACGTCACATGAGTGTGACCGACGCATGCGCAGACTAAATTCCCGCGTAGCAGCGACCATCTTAGATGCAAGCGTATTAGATTTTAGTAAACACATAGGCAAGCTTCTCTGGGACACCCAAATGTCATTCAAGGGGCAGATTAGTAAAACAAAACAGGTTGATTTAGTTTTATTAACGTTATTTAAGGTTCTTGATACAAGCAAGTCGCTTAACGTGCGAATCCTTGCTCCATTACGGTCGCGTGCATGTAAGTCTTTGGCATCGTCTGCGTGTTTATAGGTTTCTCTGTTGAATTTTCTGCATGGTGTTTGTATTTGTGTGCATTGTGTGTGTAATATGTTATAGGGATGTGTGCGTGTTTAGTAAAGGCTGGGCCTGGTGTGTTCATTTGTTGTGCACCTTTGTGAGAATGTGTGTGTCATGTTTATGTGGTATGCCTTGTGTCTGTACAGCGTGCGTGTTCTTGCGCATGTGTTTAGTGTGTGTGTTCTTGTTCCTGGCCTTTGTCTGTGATGAACTTACCACGGATGATAGAACCCTCCCAGCCCAGACCCCCTCCCAAGTGACATGCGACGCACTAAACCACTTTTTTGTTGAAAAGATTATAAAAATAAAAAACTCCATTCCTTCCTGTCCTCAGTTATACATTTCGGAACCCTCTTCCGATAATCCCTTGACCTTCACGACCTTTCCCGCCCTTGATTCTACTTCCTTAGCGGGCCTTGCTAACCGGGTTCAGTCGGGTTCCCCCAACGACTGTTGTCCGCCATCAGTACTGCGGGATATCTGCCTTAAATTACCGGACGACATTCTATCCCTTCTGAATGGCTCTCTGGGGAGCGGCATTGTTCCTAACTCCTTTAAAAATGCCATTTTAGTGCCCCTTCTCAAGAAACCCGGAGCTGATCCCGGCGATCTCTCAAATTTTCGCCCTATTTCTCTTCTTCCCTACTTTTCTAAACTAACAGAAGCATATGTCACCCGTTGTCTCTCTAATTTCATTGAGACTTCTGGCTACCTGGAGCCCAACCAGGCCGGTTTTAGACCCGCCCATTCAACTGAGGCTGTTATCCTCGCGGCCTTGGATACACTGAGGAGAAACGCGGATGCGGGCATTCCTCAAGTCCTTGTACTCCTGGACTTGTCTGCCGCATTCGACACGGTGGACCACAACATCCTTCTCCACCGTGTTGGCCAGGCAGGCATACAGGGTACTGCCCTTAAATGGATTGCGTCATTTCTAACTGGACGTACTCAGGCAGTGCGTCTGGGCCCGTACACCGCAGCAAAAACCTCCACGTCTTGTGGAGTACCCCAAGGCTCTTCCATCTCGCCATTATTATTCAATCTTTACCTCCGCCCACTTATCCACTCACTCAAGAACTGGGACATCACGGTATATAATTATGCCGATGATTTGCAGATAATTTTTCCCCTCAACTCTTCCAATGCTGTTAACACCTTTCGCACTGCTATGATTCACATCCTACATTGGATGAATGAGAATCAATTAAAGTTGAATCCAGGAAAAACCGAGCTGCTCCTTCCCGGCTCCAGTTCTGCTCACTGGGGTCCACAGTTCTGGCCCACAGAATTTGGCCCCCTTCCACCGTCGGTCAAATCAGTGAAAAGTCTGGGCGTGATTATTGATGCAGAGCTTTCTTTGAAAGCCCAAGTGGGCGCTGTCATCTCGTCCTGTATGTATCAGCTGAGAAAGATCCGCAAAGTTAGCCATCTTTTACCACCTCCTGCTCTAACTCAGGTTGTCATCTCTTTGGTTCTCTCCCGCCTGGACTTTTCCAATTCCATCTACCATGGCCTCCCTCAGTCTCTGCTGCATCGTCTCCAGGTGGTTCAGAACCAGGCGGCCCGGCTCATCTATAAAATCCCTAAATGGCAATCGGCAAAACCCCTGCTGCATCGCCTTCATTGGTTGCCGATGGGATTAAGGTCAGCCTTTAAGGTAGCCTGCCTCACTTACAAAGCCCAGCACTGCACTAGTCCTGCATTCTTGCAATCTTTAATTACCCCACATCGCCCGTCACGCAACCTCCGTTCTGCTTACCTTCACATGCTTGTTGCTCCCAAAGTCAAAACCAAGAAGTACGGCGGCCGCCGCTTCTCCCATCTGGCCCCTTGCCTTTGGAATTCCCTTCCTTTTTCCATCAGTCAAGCACCTCCCTTTCTATTTTCAGAAAATTGCTTAAGACATTTCTCTTCCCCTCCCTAGGCTAATCTGGTCAGTGTCAACTCTTCATTTTCCATCCTGTTATAAAGAGCGCCAGGAAACCTTTGGTGACAGTGCGCGTTACAAGAGTCATTTAACATAACATAACATGGTCGTTATGCAGGTGTAGTTAATGTGTGTGTTATATGGGTGCATGGTGTTTGAGCGTGTTTGCATGTGTCTCTCTGCATGTATGAGTGTCTACAGATTGTGACTGTACTTGTGTTATCATCACTAATTAAAACTAATTTCAATCTGATGATAGTTCCCCACCTCGCACTCCGCAACGTTTTATTTGAGCTCAGGGCGTGGGTTATTTTTCTGTATCCAGTAAATATAACTGTGCTGCTGATAACGCAGGTGAAGAGTGGAGGCATGCACACGTCACAGCAATTTGCATACAGAGTATTTGCCAGAGTATTTGCGTACAGTTGTGAAGGGGACATGTTCTAGCTTTTATGTAATCTCTTTACATAATTCACAACCGCAGAGTTTCGGCGAGATCGCTGTTCCCACTATACATTTAATGATAGAATTACAAATATCGCTGAATTTTGAAAAAGTTGTACGGTTAATGTTGACACGAAACAGGACTCGTTTAGAGTGTTTCCGGGAGATAGACCCAGAGATTTGGGGTCTAATATTTAATCAAGGCGTTCCAGTGTGATTCGTATGATGGGGATGGGGGGGAAGGCACGGGAGCTGCAGGGGCGGAAACTCGTAAAGTTTTTCGTCTCTGCTCATATTCATACACACAGCGAGATTAATCTTTGAGGTCAGACATTTTACAATGCGAAATAAAAGACGGGGAGGCCGAGCATTTGAAGAGGACGAGATATTTCATAACCCCCAGGGTACAGTCCGCAATAAATCTCTCCTGATAGGCTGCTCTGGAAACCTGAACTCCAGCATCACGTTTTCTACAAGCAGTTCAGTCTCTTTTAGCCCCGATCTCTTTATGTCTTTAAGTTTTTAGTCAGAAATCGTGCAATACTCCTTGGAGCAAGTGGCAGTTTGTGAAAGACAAGGTAATTTTGGTGCACACTGTTACACTGGGGTAGAATTACAGGTGAAAAATAGTCAGGTCACCGGGAAATACAGTAGTTTTACAGCGCATTCTACATTAACCTCGTAGATTTTGTTTGAAGATCTGATGCTATTGTTTTGGCGATTTACTCACGGACGACGATTGTACAGCAACCTCTGGAGTATTGGTTAAGGTGGAACAGAGGGAACGTCTCCAGCACATTTAAGGTACACCTTTGGGCACTTTTAAGTTATATATTTCTGAAGCTCGAGTACAAGTTGCAACGTGGACTTACTATGTGGCTTGGTTTTTAGGTCTCGGCCTGATCCAGTGCATGCGCTGGGCTCGGCCAAGACATTTAGTAGCTCTGAGAAATGCTACTTTCCCGGCTATCAGCTTGCTAGAACGCGCGAGTTCATGCGCGTTATAGCAAGCTGATCGCCGGTTGTGCAGACACGCTTCATCCAGCAGTGCCATTACTAAGCAGTAATCGCGGCAGGACCTGCTCTCTCGTATGCATGCCTTTCATTTTTTTACTTTGCTTTCCGTCACTTCTTTCTTCCTTTGCCAAGAGACACTCCTATCACGTTTTCGAACATCTACCACCCAATTATATTTTGTCAGCTGTTCCTCCCTTTCCCCCTAGTTCCTCCTTGCCCTCTTTGCTCCTCCCAGGCTCTCTTTCACTTGTTTTCAGACCCGGTGGGGGGCAGCTAAGCCTTCTTGTTGGAGCCAGTAACTGTTCTCCTCAGACAGCTCGGAGAGAAGTACGTTAAATAAGGCAGTGTATTTTGAACACGACCTGATATACCACCGGAAGCCAGTTCGACAGACGCACTTCAGAAAGCGCAGTCAAAACCGTCAAGTGGCTGTTAGTTCTGTGATGCCTATGGCCACTATTTAAACAGTAGCGCGCTGCATTTTGGTACTTGTAGTTTCATTGGAAAATGTCATCCTGAAAATATTTGCCGACTTAAAAGCGGGGACTGGCTGAAGGTGTCACCCATGACATGGGGCCACTTGACGCCTGTGTTAAATTTCTCGCCGCTATGATTTTGCCCATGAATCACTCTCAGGGGGAAATGGTCTGCAATAGGTCAGCTCAACCCCTTGACTTTATCTCTTGGGCAGCGCGCCTCTGCAGAGACCCCGTCCTGTGTGCGCCTCAGCTCACTCTGCTGAGGGGTTCTGTCTGTTTATGATGAGGGACAGACAGCTCTGCACGGCGCTCCCTCTCCAAGCCTGTGAAGCATTACATCAGGGTGACACAATTCACCCAAGGACCTCTTGAAGACTGGCTTTACACGTTTGTCGATGCATGCACCTATGTGTCTGTCCTGAGTCACGTGTTATGACAGAGCTTTCCACTTCTTCCTGACATGTTATTTCAATTCTTTTGGAGAAAAAGGCCAGAGCTGCTGTAGTCCTTAAAGTGTTTGCTGTCATGTTACACAAACACAATTACTTTTCCCAGAATCAGGGACGCTATGACCTGAAGATTTCAGCAGAAAGCGCTCAACACGGAGAGCTATATCACAGCTGGCCCAGTACCACCAGCTGTTTGGACCCCCATCCTTAAAGCCGGTAATCATGTCCTTGTTCCGTTAACTTTGTATGTCCTCCCTCCAACCCCCCTCGCCTCCACATCCGTACCCAAATACTTTGGGCTTTGCCCAAGTCTGCTGATCTTCCCACATTCCACAATTTGGGTTACCTCGTGTTACTTTCCAAAGGAGAAAGTTCTTCCTTGGTTGTCTAAACAGAGATTTCTGCCCATCCACGAAATGCAGAAGGGCGGTTCAGAGCTGTTATTGACAGCAGCCTGCTAAAGTGCAACAGTAAAACAAGCATCAGTGACGTTCTTGTGTCCATTATGCTTGTCCCTGTCGCTATGACTTTTACATTCTCCTCATAGTGCGGGGTCCCTGCTCCACGGAGTTCATGCTGGTGGTATGTTTCGGTGGAGATCAGTGCAGCTTGAAAATGTGCATATTCCATACGGATTGTGTTTTGTACCTTTGCAAGTATAGCACCCCACAGCCTATAGCACTGTGGGACTGAGGACGCATCTGCTGAGCGCCTTGACGTGGGGTATAAGGTGATTGTACAGATTCAATTACAGTTACCTCTCCTGCCACTGGCTTATCAGTCAAACGTCTGCATGCCAGTGTATTAGAAATATTTGTCTCTCTGAGTGCTGGCAAGCAGCAGGGCCAACGCTTCAGGAATCTTCAGGTGCCCGACATTGCCTCCATGTGTATTTGCAATTGCCTTCAGCAGGCAAAGAGTTAAGCATGTCATATGCTCTCCTCCGTCTTCCTTGTGGACAGATTTGTATGCAGACTTTTTTGCAAGGGCACTTAGGAATATTTTTTTCAGTAATACACTTTTCTTTACTCTGCGTGGCTAAAGAGAGTGTTGATTCTTGTTTGTTACAGTGTGTGCACAAAGGAACACCAAACTGACAAAGATGTGTGTAAATGGTGCCGTGCTCGAAAATAGACATGCAGCTAGTAGCTACTTCTGCGTGACTTGCAGTGCCACACAAGCCCAGTTCGTATAATGTAGAGTTCTCTGCATTGTGTGATGGTGTGTTCTTAAGAATGCCCCCTACCTCACCATCTGTAGAAACTCTCTCCTAAGCACGTGAACCACTCTATGGTCGGCAACAAGCTAGGCAAATGGCTTCGAAACGTCAGTGGCTGCTTGTTCTGCACATGTGTATGCAGAGTGTAGTAGGAAATGACGAGCATTATAAATGGTACAGCGGCGGACCATGCTAGGTACAGCGCCTACTGCACAATTTTTATGCTCTGCTTACTATCACTGCCTTGGGAGAGTCAAGTGTAACAAGTATTGGCACAGCCAATAGGTCTCGCTTTTGGGACCTTATAAGTATTTAGTTATGCAGCACAATATCCTCGGTGCAACAACATCAACCGTTTGAATGGCTAAACACTTATAAGGTCCCATAGGCGAGACCTATTGGCTATGCCAATGCTTGTTGTTTTAGCTTTTGACAGCATAGTGCTTTGTGTTCTTCGTCCATGGATAGGTGAGCAACTAATGAACTTGTGAATTATATTGCATTCTTGGGGCTAGAAGGTGCCCTCCACTTATTACAGGCATGTGTTCTAGTGAACTTGCATTCATTTTTATGTATGGTCAGGTGGGTTGCACTTACATGCTCCTTGGTGAAAAGCTTGAATTTTGGTATACATTTCTCCTGTTTTGCACTCATGTGTTTGCGGTATTTGGCATATCCCTGAAAAGCTATAGTATAAAAATGCATAATTCTGCAACAATAATGTATTCTATTTTGATTCCATTATTTTTAGTGACCCCTGATGAAGGGTTGTGCCGAAATGCATTGGGACATGAACACTACATGGAAATTGTACTGCTGCAACAACCTTTAAATTGAATAGTATATGTGAAGATTACATTAATGCACAACACAAGAAGAATAACAATAAAAATTGCATAAAGAATGTTGTTGAATGGTTGACTTGAGGAATTTTTGGAATATGCAGATGTGACTATTTGGAGAAAAATCTGGTGGTAGGGATCGCATCTGTATGACTTTACATCATTTTGATATATCTTGATATATTTCAGTAAAAAATTGTTAAACATTGAGGAAAGGAACGGCAACATGGACATGTGAACATTTCTCCTTGAAAATTTGTGACATTTGGGTGTCTCAATTTAACGTGATGTGCTATGTATAATGCTCCCAGAATGCTCTCTCATTAAATGAAAATATTGGCAAAAGCTTGAAAGCAAGATTGATGATTCCTTGCTTTCAAAATCAAATGTCCACAAAAAAATGCAAAAACATTTCTCTAAACTACTGTAAATTTTTAAGTACCGTTTCTTTTCAGCATCATTTAGTAAAATGTGTTGATGTATGCTAGTATTTCCCAAAATTATTCACAATGGAAAATCAGTGTAACCAGTTTTTATAAGATTATAGGAAACATAAAAACAAACAAGCATTGGTAAAGCCAGTAGGTCTGGAATTGTTGGTCAGCCATTTGGTTTTGTTAATGAGTCTCTTGTTTTGGCTTGTTTTTTTAAAAACTTTATTGGTATGGGAGCTGCCGGGCCCTCACTATAATGACAAACTTTGGTTAAAGTAAAAATTGTTTTGAATTCTAAAAGCACACATTGCCATAGTAATTCCTGCCAATGAATAAAAGTACTGTGTGTCAATGTGCTCCTTGTGAAAGAGCAGAATGCAGTCACTCACATTGAAGCCAGCCGATACTGAGAGAGAGAGAGACACAGTCTTTTAATAGACACACATAGTCATGGTTAACCCCAGACCTAATTAATGGCCCAATTATAAAAAAGTCTCAAAAGTGCACCCATGTCTTTGCATAAGTGCATATATATAGGTTTTGTGAATTCACAAGACTTTAGAGAAGTGTGCCAAGAAATAGTACTCCTAGAAAACATTTTTGAACTGCATTTTAGCATGAGCAAGTATGCTGGTGTAGATTTGCTCATGCAGAAATCGGAGTGTTAGCAAGTTCACTCTCCCTCCAACCACTTTCTTCCCAACCCTGGAAGAAGTTTTATGTCTGCCATTGTAGGACGTACATTTCCACCCTTTCTCAGTATGGCAAAAGATTAGAGAAGAGTTGGTGAAAACCCTTAAAACATGCAAGTTAGTAGGTTTGCACAGACTCAAAAGGGCATTCAAACCCTGGAGCTGTAGCTTACCGTTACCTTCAGCCCCTATATGTAGATCTGCGGAAACCTGGCAACATAAGGGAATTGCTAGTGTTCAAACCCTACAACGGAATGGGAGCCCTGGCATAATCCAAGAGGCTATTTCAGAGCTCTTGTATAATGAGATTGCTTCGAAGATGAAATTGAAAGAGAAGAAGAATAACATTTTTTGAAAACATTTGTTGAAATGATTATCAATTTTACACAATACACAATACTAAGGAGTGCCAGGAGGGTTCGTTCTTTTCCTGTCGGAGAACTCCTAGAAGCAGTATAATGAGATTGCTGCCATAATTTGTCGCCGCATTACGTAGCAGAAAAGAGACACGTTTATTTTGTTACAGGACAAGTAGATTTAAGAGACAACCCGCCCTATGAACAAGTAGATATTTTATTACATTCCACACCTCTGTGACAATACATTTCCAAGGTAAGTAATGTGAGAGAGACTCACAGGGCTTGACAAACTGCAAATTAGATGGAAAAAAAGTGTGGTTTCCCATCTTAAAGAAGCACAAATGATTAACAGGGTATATTTAACCTAGCAACCATTGAGTACTTTCCAAGGGCATGGAGAACAAGAGAAATACACAATTCTGCAAGTACATAGGAAAACTTAATAAGCAACGATGTACAAAGTCAGGTAGATGCAGAAATGGCTGGACTCCTGTTCATATCATACAACCTTTTCCTCAAAAGGTCCCTGAACATTAGTTCAACATTTTGACATTATCTGCTATCACTAACTTAAAGCATCAGTAGTAGATAATTTGGATTGGTCCCTCATATTATGATAGTACTTCATTTTCAGATGTTCTCCATTATGGGGTTGTTAGCAGAAGAAAATAAGAAATAAATGGGCAAATATGTGAGGGCAGTAACATTAATGTTCATTAAATCCCGTATTTCTTCATCATGCGTCATAAGCATATTCTGTTGTGGAACAGAAACTGGAGGGGGCTTGTAGGCTGAAAGGAACATGGTGAAGCACCATGGGAAGACAATTCACTTATAGATAGTTTGTTCAGAGGGAAAGACAACAGTGAAGGATTCCCAAGAGAACAGCACCTAGTCAAATACTCTCCAAGAAATATCTTTCTTTTGGGCCCACCCTCTAGTGCATGGGGCAGTCTGTGTGCACACTTCAAAAACACCCACTGTCACAGTGTAGGTTCAAAACATGAACTATGGAAAGATTTGAAAAAAGGTCAAGGTGCACCACTTAAACGTTTTTGAGAAACTATTATCTTCAATAAGGTAAACAGTAATGATCACATCAAAAGAATTTTTTTCTTATGTTCTTGAGAGTTCTTTATTTAATTCAGATGGTAAAAAATATACACAGGATCTACAGCCGACGCGTTTCGTCCTCAAGGGAATTCTTCAGGGCAGGATAGTCACTGGCGATGATGTCCCTGGATCTTATCCCGTTGTTAAAGGATGCGTGAATATACCCGAGTAGTTATATTATGGATCACATGGCATCATGTCTTTTAGACATCTATCCAATTAGATGAAAGGCGTTAAAAAATTCAACTGCAATCGAATCACACCAGTGATATGAGGTGTTTCAATATCTTGTGTTCAAGCCACATCCAAAAATGAGGATAGTAATCCAATAGTAGTGAAACCAGAGTAGAGGGGTAATGGGGACCTCCGTTTATTATCTACTGATATCTTCTTTTTGAAGGAGGAAGAATATATGATAGTTCTATTGCCAAGCAACTCTTGATAAAGCGTGCTACAGCATCCCCTGGTTCCTGCGTGGCTCGAAAAGATAGCGTGAGAAATGACGTCCCCCTCCGTCAAGTACCGGCCAATAGAACTCTGGTTCCACTACTATTGGATTACTATCCTCATTTTTGGATGTGGCTGATGCATCTCAACAGTAATTTTGGGAAGTTTTTTAATGGCCAAATTTATATTAGGGGGATTGTCTGTGATATATATACAACATGAAATGCCAATTATGCAGCTTTCCCCATCATTTTCTGCTAAAAGGATGTGTAAAATGAGAAGATTTTTAAGGGAAAAATGACAGGTAGTTTACATTTCTACAGAAAAGTTACTGAGTGCACCAGCAAACTCATTCATAACATCTTTCACTACCATGGTCAATCGGCGGACCAGATCACTATTGGCCATAGGACCCAAGAAAGGCACCAGGCTCTTCATTGCATTGATAAATTGCTGCAGAGTGTTATCTGTTCAGTCAACCTGTACTTCCAGTTTATTAAGTCGATATGTCCTGTGATAATCAGAGGGTGCAATGTAAGTGTGAAGGAGAATAAATGCGATATAGCATCTTCCTGACCATCCTCAGCGCAGAGGTCTTCAATCTGAGGGGCGCGACTCCCAAGGGGGTCGTGGAGTCCTGGGATGGGGGTCGCAGATTCCCCAGCTTCACTTGTCCCTGCAAAAAGACAGCCATCCTGGAATGGATAATTTAGATCATTATCAGCTGCTTGCCTGAATTAAAGGCAAATGTGCCTTATCAGTTAATCTACAAGTGTAAAGGATGCTTGGGAGCAGTGCTGGCTCTTTGTGATTACAAAGATTTGTTTTTTTAGTGGAAGTGCGAAGAGTAAACAACTGGGGTATTATGTTCTTGCTTTTAATTTTAACAACATTAACATAGCCCTTAGTGCCCCTAAGGAGGTGTTGAAGGGACAGTTATGTAAAAGAAATTGCAATACATACGCTCTGGTATTATTAAAATCTCATATTGAAAGCACAATTTTATCGTTACACTATTTGCTCATTTCGCAGCATTCTATCTTACCCTGTGTCTAATACAAGTATAAAAAAATTGACTTACATATTCACAGTGCTTTCTGTCACATGCTGTAACTTCGTAGCATTAAAAATACACATCACCGTTCTCCACTGCAACAGTCAAGATTTAATTCTGTGGTTCTCTGGTTACACACAGACCTCTGCAGTGCATTAACTAATAGAGGTTTCATAATGTACCACAGTGCATTTCCCACTGAGCAATCATTTTTAAAATTTATTTTTCATTACGCTGCCCATTATTTTATATATAGATACCTGATGGTGAAAGACCTAAAACACATACAGAATATTTTGGGCCTATTTATGAGAGGCTTGGTGATGGACGGAGCATCTAAACCAATCAAACACTCACACTCAGTCAACGGATCTGGGTTTAATCCATCACCGTTCTTAAGCCCACTCTGCCACCCCAGTTCAGACATGGCCATATGCAAATCAGTCTGACACTGTGCCTCATGGGAACAGTCCAGCCTGAACTGCCAAGGCATGCCTTCCCTGGACTGGAAACAAGCTTCTTAGGACCGGTTTCTGGCATTCCAGCGGTCTTCCGCCCGGCTTGCTTGAATCCAGATTGAAAGTGAGCAAGGGACTCACGTCCGAGCATACCCTGCCAACTTATGGCGGACAAAGCGGTACAAAAGTGGGTGGTGATGGACGGAGCATCTAAACCAATCAAAACCCTCACACCCAGTCAACAGATCTGGGTTTAATCCATCACCGTTCTTTAGCCCACTCTGCCACCCCAGTTCGGACATGCCTTACTCTGCGTCAACAAGGTGTTCCATGGGCTTTGCGTGGCGTTCCCACACAAAGTTTATGGATTTTGATGCTGTCCCATGTTTACAAAATCACGTAAACCTGGGGAGGCTCCAAAAACTGACGCCTCCCCAGTGGAAGCGTAAAGAGGAGAAATGTTTTCATTTCTCTTCCTTTTTTCCTCTTTCTATGTGTGCTGCATTCTGCAGCTCACATTGAAATAGGAAAACACCCCTCGGGATTGTTTTGGTGACGGAAAGTGCCCCTTCCCGTACAAAAACAATCCTGCCTACGTTGGTGCTAGGCAGCAATTTGTGTGCCAACACAAGGGAAAAGAACTGGAATGCACCGTATTTCATAAATTCCTCATAAATAAGGCTGTTTGTTTTTAGCTACACCTTTGGCTACACCGCTATGCTCAATGACCATTGGATTGCTAAACACTGTTTAATATCATTTCCTCACCGTATAAATTATTTACTATAGTAATTGGGTGCTGTTAGAAATGGGGATGTCTAGTTGGCAATGGTTTACACCTTTGTCCAAGTAGGGAACCTTCCTTCTAGTCAGGGTAAGATGGATACACTACTGAAATAATCCCTGGTTACTCCCTTAGTAGCTTGGCACAAGCAGTCAGGCTTATTTCAGAGGCAGTGTGTAAAGGATTTGCCCATAACCAACAGTAATATAGTGAAAACACTACAAAAGGACACTACACAGTTTAGAAAAATGTCCAATACTTTATATATTCAAAACAAGATAAAAAGGATAGAGGTCCAACATACAGTACTTAAAATTATGCACTTTGCAAGAATAACCTAAAAAATGCAGTTCCTTGAAGTTGGTACCTCATTCCGGTGCTACAGTAGTGCTGAGAACAACAGAATCCAACAGTTCTGTTTGCCCGCGTCAGTTGCAGTGTCCACAGTCTCGTAAACAGTACCTTTTAGTTGCGGTCGATGACATTGGTGCGGGCCAGCCGTTGCACCGTTGCGATGTGAAGCGGAATGGTGCGGTATGCGGTGCCCTCAGTCGCAGTGCAGGCAGCGGCTGGCTGACAGTCATCCAGCAGCATTGGTGAGACCAGGGCTGCGGTGCAAAGTGAAATCGGTGCTCGTTGCGGTGCTGACAGATCACAGTGCAGGTGACAGTGACAGTTGCAGGGAGCTGGTGTTGGTCGGTCCGGACTGCGGTGTGGGACAGGGCGGTGTGTCGAAAGACTTATGAACAGTGCCCCCAAACCACGGTGTGGTCATGGTTGTTGAAGTCCGCAACGGTGTTGGTGATACCAGGGCGGCAAAGTGAAGCAAGGCGGTGCAGAGTGCGGTGCCCACAGGTCATCGGTGCAAGCTGTAACTCGGTGATGGCGGCGGTCGTCGGCAGTGAGACCAGGGTTGCGGTGGAAGATGCGGTTGTGCCTTCTGCGGTGCCTTCAGGACACGGAGCCAATAACCGGAGTCGGTTGCTTTCTCCCTCTGTGGCAACTAAAACCACGTTTCCAGAGGCTGTACCCAGAGGTCGGTGAAGTCTGTGCGGTTTCCTGGGACTTCAGAACAGGGGGCAAGCTCTACTTCAAACCTGTGGAGTTACTCAGCAAGAAGTGTGAAAGTTCAGTCCAGTCCTTTCACTGCCCAAGGCAGAAGCAGCAACTGCAGGCCAATCCAACAAAGCAACAACACTGCAAAGGGGCAGCACTCCTCTTGGAAGTTCTTATAGCTCTAATTCTTGGCAGGGTCCTTGATTCCAGCGAATGCTAAAGTTCTATGGTTTGGGCCCCAATATTTATACTCAGTTTCTCGTTGTACTTTTGGGCAGAGAGTGCCTATGCCCAGCCCAAGCCAGTTCCATCCTCATGGCCCAGCTTCCTGGCAGGAGCTGGAGACAGCATTGTCCAAGGCAGACCAGGCACATTCAGGTGCAAGGAAATCTCCTCCCACTTCTATAAATACAGCCCCGGTCTATTCAGCCCAGCCTTGACTCATTCAGGAAAGGCAGACCACACCATAAACCACCCCACCAGCCCCAGTGGCTATCTGATGTGAATGTCCATCCCAAGTCCCTGTCACTATAAAGCCAGACAGTCAATCCACAAACCCAGCAGAGGCACACAGGATGGCTAAGCAAGAAAATACCTACTTTCTAAAAGTGGTATTTTCAAACACAGAATATAGAAATCATCTTTACTAAAAGATGCATTTTTATATTCTGAGTTCAGGCATACTAACCCCCATCTTGTCCCAATGAGAAGATATACTTATAAGATGCTACAAGTGAACTTCCATTCTATCCAACTGGACAGATAGCCTTTCCATAGTGAAAAATGAAACACACTGTAATTCATTACCAGGACATGTCACACACACCAGTACATGTCCTACCTTTAATATACACTGCAACCTGCCCACAGGGGTCACTTGTGCCTACCTTAGTGGTGACTTACACGTAAGAAAAGTGAAAATTAGAGCCTGGCAAGTGGGTGCACTTGCCAGGTCCACATGGCAGTTACAAACTGTGCGCAAACACTGCAATGACAGGTCTGATAACCCTTTTCAGGACTGTTTGGTAAGTGGCACAATCAATACTGCAGGCCCACCAGCAGCATTTGATATACTGGCTCTGGCACCCTCAGTGCACTTTACTGGGGACTTACTAGTAAGTCAAACATGCCAATAATGGAAACACCAATCCATAATACAATTTACAACAGGAGCAGTGAGAAAGTGCACAGAGACACTAAACCAGCAATTACAGAGTCAAAACTAGGAGGTCAGAAAGAAAAAAACATTGGGAACATGCCAAAAGATGCCAGGTCTAACAGGGGGATTTATGTTTGTCGATAGATGTTGAAGATGAGGAGCACCAGTTTTTAGAAACGTTTGTCAGAAAGGGGTCCTTACGCCTAAAAAGGTTTGACAAGGGGGTCTCGGCATCAAAAGGTTTGAAGACCTCCGTTCTAGGGAGTCAGACATAGCCTAGTTACCACAAACAAAGAAGGTGTTTAGCGAGGCCACAAATGAGGGGGAACTAGTACAATTTAATATCACTGTACGGTAACAAATACTATTCACAACAGCAAGGGGTCCTTCACCTTGAACCCAAAAGGGGGCTATATGGGCATGCAGAGGTATGGGGATCATAGCCACCTAGGACAGCTTTCTCTCATTAAAGGGAGAATAGCATAGAGAAGGTGTTTTAGGCGGTGAATTCCTCCATCTCCTCCATGATACCATAGATCCAAACAGCATTTAGCCAGCATAGCTTAAGGTGATCACTAAATTGGTTCCGAACAGTCTTCTTAGTGACTTTGATATAGGACGCATAATTCAATTCCCACCCACCAAGTACTGCAAGATCCATGCTAGGATAAAGGTAGGGGAATAAGAGGTGGCTTCCTTTTGACTGAAGATGGCAAGAACCCACATATCCAACAATCTGTAGCATTATAGCCAAGGCAGGCATTATGTAAAACCTGAATGAATGTATTATCCACATTATGCAAGCATGTGCTTGCTTTGAGGGGCGAGGGTTATGTAACAATGCTATGGTATTGGTATACTCGCTGATGTCACTGACTTCAAGACTGGGTATTTTTTTCTCACCACCAAAACAACCCTAACATTCCTAATATTATCATCAGAAGGCACAGAAGCACCATCATTTTCCCTTTTTTGGCCCAAAATTGTTGTATACCAGATAATGGAGTCCTCCCCTCTTGCCACAGATCAGAGGGTGACTTCCCAAACGGTCTCAGTTCAATACTGCTAGTCTTATCCATAATGCATTTATTGTGTATGATATAGCGTTTCATTCTTCTTCTAATATTTGTCTTTATGCTCAGACCATTCTAATTTTTCTGTTTTCTACCCTTCCTTTCCATGGATAGATAACCTTGTATCTGCAGGCCTTTTTTGTGGCTTTTTTTTATAGAGAAACAAATCAAAAACACTTAACTGCCAAAAGCAAAATAACGTGGCTAAGACATCGTGAAAATCTTTATCTACTCTACCAAAGAGCATTAAGAGTTCCCAGTGTCCTTTACTTGAAAGACTCACTGGCAGGCTTATGTGCAGGTCCAGACGTTGGCAGTCTTAACCATCGGCATGGGTTGCTATCTCTACAGAGACAGTTTTTTCAATCAAGTCTATAGTTTTTGACAGTCCTAGGTCTCAAATTATACCTAGGCGAATCACAAGCCGGATGCTCAAATATAGGTTTTGGTATCAATTTGGGATCAACAGGAGTGAAGTTGATCAATGGATGCGCTACTTCTCCTTTAACCTGTTCACCATCATTAAAAGGTACTTGCTGTAGGATTTGTTCACATTCCAAATCAGGAATCCCTTGCTTCACACATTTGATCATAGGGCAAAGGCAATGGAGCTTTCTTGACGTGGCTGGTGTGTATCCAGTGCTTGTGTCACTACTGTTGTTTTTAGGAAAAAAAGGGAAAACAATTTTGTATTGTATTTAAAATTGTCTCTTTTACTGTATTGATGCACTTTGTGGACCGTCGTAGGAGTTCCTTAACAAATAAAACGTTTTGACAACAACTTTGCGTCCCATGCATTTGACAGCTGTCTGAGTGGCGAGTAGCACTTGCACCAGCCCTTTCCAGCAAGGCTCAAGGCTGGATTTTTTTGGAAGCTTCGGGCCAAGCCCCAATCTCCTGGCCTCAGTACGTGTCCAGCTCCTTCAAGGGAAGGTGGCCTTGACCTGTTGATGAATGAGATGCAAATCTTTAGTTAATTGTCCACAACAGTCAACCAGCAAGTGATATTCAATTTCAGAAAAGGTCTTTGGTCTAGGTACACCCCATACATTTCCAGGCCTCCCCATGAAAATATCAAAGGGAGATCAATTAATTTTTGAGTGTGTAGTGATGCAAATAGAAATCAATTCTATTGGTAAGGAGTCAGGCCATTTCAATTTTGTTTCAGCGCATACCTTTACCAGTTTTCCTTTCAAGATAACATGGTATCTTCCACCAGGCCCGCAGCCTGTGGATGGTGGGCAGCATGAATCTTTTGCCTTATCTGCAAGCCTTTGCAGACCACGTCCATCACTTGGCTAATAGATTGTGGCTCATTGAAGTCTAGGGGTAGGGTTTTTAGTGCAATCAGGAAGATTTGCGCTCAGACTATTATGCTTTGTGTTGATTGTGTACAGAGTATGCACAGTGCTGCCAGGTCGGGGGAGTTACCCAATAACCCCCGTAAGTGTGTGAGTCAAGGAATCCACACTGGACATATAAACACAGTCCCGGGCACACTTGGTGGGGGTAGGACAATGGTATTTAAGTTCCTTCGACACCAGTATAATGTTCAAACTCATTTACGAAGTAAAAACAGAAAAGAATCAAACAACCAGCTGACACGTGTTTTGACAACAAGAAATTGACCTGTGACTCTTCAGGGTCTAGGAACAGTGTTGGAGGGATCATCCAGTGTCTGAGGAGAGGACTTGAGGGTAGCGCAGTGGCAGAGAGTTCAGATGCCAGTGAATTCCGTAGAGCTCACAATCTTGTATGGTGGGCAAAAGAGGGGACGGGTACGCCTGTTTGTTCTCAGAGCGAGGTGGTCGTGAGACACTGGGTCAGTGGCGTGTTCCGGATGGCCCATTGTTGCTCCAAAGAACTCGGGCAATCCATATCTCAAGAAGTACTCCTTTAGGAGTACTTTTGCAGTACTCTAGGCTGTGTTATCCTGTTGAGGGTAGGCCTCCACCCACCCACTAAATGCACAAACCACCACTAAAACATACTTAAGCTTGCCTACTTGTTGCATTTCCATGAAATCTATCTGCAAGACCTCGAAGGGCAAATCGGAGGGGGAGTGAAATGGCCCTTGGGGACAGGGGTACCTTTTCCTGAGTTATAAGTGGCACATATCATACATCTCCACACATGTGACTCTGCCCTTCCTTTCCATGGATAGATAACCTTGTAGGAATCAGTTTGTTGATCCATACATGATCTAATCTACCCATTATTCCTTTGGCACTAATGTGAGCTGGGCTGTGTGCCATGGTAACAATAGCAGTGACATAACAATTAGGAGGCATCCATCTTTGTTTTTCTGACAGACCTACCCAACATCCGGTATCATCTAATCTACCATACATCTGCCATATCTCTTTCTCTTCCAAGTTAGCTTCCTGTTGCATCTCTCTAACACATTCTAAGATATTGTTAAACATAGGTACTTCAGAGACTCATCTAGCTGGTCCTGTAACATACATTGAACTTTATTGAGATCTGGCTGTTTGCTTGGCTGTTTCATCTGCAAAAGCCTTACCCTGACCTATCTCATCAATAAACTTTTTATGAGCTCGGCATTTAACAATGGCATCTTGTTTTTGGCAACAGCTGGGCATCAAAACCTTTTACAATTAATTCCCATGCTTTATTTTAGTGTGAGGTCATGAAGCCTGTCGTTCCATAATCACCCAAGTGAGTGAGCAACGCCAAAGACGTACAGGTTGTTGGTCTAAATATTTACAATCATATCTTTACTCAGTTTATATGCCCATGTGAGGGCAAATACATCTGCTGCTTGTGCTGACATTTGCGGTATTTTACATGACTCTACCATTGTTTTCAAGGTGGTGATGGCATATGCCGCAGTGTTTGTACCATTTGGTAATATGAAACATGAACCATCCACAAAGAACTCTCCTTGTGGGTCAGATATGGGAGTATCTGTCAGGTCTACCCATCCTTTGGTCTCTTTTTCAGTGGTGAACCTACAATCATTGTGGTTTTCCCCTGAATCAGTGAGGAGGGGCAGCACTGTGGCTGGATTCAAAACATTTCAACGTTTCAGAATGATATTTGGAGCAAAAGATGTTAACATGTACGTTGTTAAGCGTGCACTGGTCAGGTGCTGGGCCTGAGTTTTATTTAATAGCCCATCCATGGCATTCAGCATCATAAATGTCAAATTGCGACTCAGAACATATATTTCAGATTGTTTGACCACAGCAGCAGTTGCTACTGCACGCAAACAATTTGGCAAAGTCTTAGGTACTGGATCCAATGTGGAGAAACACATGGTCTATTCCTCCCCAATGGGACTGTGTAAAACAGACAAAGCACCGTCATTTTTTCACGCACAACATGTGGAAAAAGATTATTTTTCGTAGTTTATGTCCCATCATACACCCTCTCAGTCACGAGCCCATCATGTCGGAAAACAAGCAACGAGAACACGAGCAAACCCGATCACGCGCACACAAAGTTGCACATGCACTCTCCTTCCTCTTAAATTTAAAGGTACATTCTTATGGTTAGGGTGATTCCGAGAAACAGCTTCCTCACTCAAACTGTACATTCCTATGGTTAAGCCGATTCCGAGAACAAGATCCCCCCATTTGTAACCATTTCCCTATAATCGGGCTGATTCCGAGAAATAGGCCCCGTTTTGCTAAACCACGGCAACCAATTCCGAGAAGAAGAGCCCCCGAATGCTGAAACACGACAAACAGACATCCTGTCACGACCATCTCTCTCTTATCTAAGGAACCAGCCTAGGGTTATTGCTCCATATTTCTGCTTCTCTCGTGCTTCCTCATTTAATCATGACGAGCCTCATCTCTTCTGCCATGTTTCCTCTTTTTATGATGCAGCCTCTTTCTTTAGTCATGACTTCTGTTTTATTGCAACATATGACACGTGCCTGCATTAAAGGGAAGCTCCTTTCTCGTTTCTATGTGTTCTGAGTATAAAGTTAGAGATTCTTCCGATCCTCCTCAGGTGACGGAGCTCTCCCTTAACTTGAGTTACTGAATAAAGACCCTGAATTCGAACCACCATGGACTCTGCTCTTCATACTTGACTTTATTGATATTATAGAAATTCCGATCAAGGTAAATTACTAAAATATTTACCACAGCAAATTGACGCCCGAAAAGGGACTTCCCTTTCTCCCCACACGCCGGTGATGCGGACCCAAACCGGTCTCTTCAAGACATCGACGGACTTCAAAAGAGTGCACGCTGCAGGGTGTTCCTGCATGAACTCCTTCGTGTCCGAGAGAGACTGTACCGAGGTCTGAGCATCCATACGAGGCGGTGAGGACGACAGCGGAAGTCTCGACCCAAAGCCCGAAACCTGTGAAGATTGCCGAGTCCGAGGTCTTCAGAATCCCGCCAAGTCCCCCGATCAAGAGCGCAGCGCAACTAGTCCAGTGTCCAGATCTTCGAGTTCTCTGCACCTCGGTGAGTACTGCTGGGAGTGTATCAAGACTGGTTCTGATTTTTCAGAGCACGGTCAAGACGGGTTCTGATTTTTCAGAGCACGGTCAAGACGGGTTCTAGGTTTCTAGAAAACTGTATGTTTGTATTCTTATACTCATGATATAGCAAGTTATCAAGTGTAAGTTTTTGCTGTTTGTTGTTTGTTGTCACAATGCCTTGTTTTCAAAGTTGTGTAAACTGGGTACCCGGAGGGGGTTACTGGAACAAGAAGTATGGCATTGGTACCGTTTTGTACTTAGATTTGTGGAAAGAGTACACTCAAGATTTAGAAATTGAAATTAGATGGCCAAAGAGTGGCACATGGGATTTGAATTGTATCATGGCAGTTGAAAAGAAATGTTGGGAAAAGAAAGCAAGACCCTCGATGTTAGAAAGTATTGAATTAAGGCGAAAGGAAGCACATCAAAGGGAACAGAAAGAGCAAAGGAAAGTAGAGAAAGCAAATAGAATGTCAGAAGAAAGTAAGATGAGAAAGTTACAAGAACAGAATGCGGATATTAATTTTGAACAAATAAAGAGGGAGGCCTCGGCCACCGTGACGGGGATGTATCACGTCCTTTCACAAAAGACAGAGTCCGAAGATAACCCTAGTATTACCACAGCACCCCCATGTCCTAAAACTCCTTCTGCTCCCAAAGACTTCATTACCACTTATTTAATGGAACCTCCTCCTGCTTATACCAATCAAATAACAGCCAGACGAATAGTCACCCAGACTGAAACCATCTCTGACACCTCAAGCGGGGATCCACCCATGTTAGAATGACATTACGGCCCAACCCCAGGGGAAGGTTCACAAGTGGATATCTCCCTTCGCCTACGAGAAGCTCTAGAAGGTATATGAGAGGTACCGAATGCCGCAAATTGCCTGAACAAGATTTACGAAAATCTCCGACAGAAGAAAATTTAGAAGCCCTGCAAGAAGCTATTAAAAATAGACCCATAGCGCATAGAAAATGCCTCTCACGATTCATGATCACTTGTTTTATCAGAATGATAGCTAGTGCAGGAAAAGGAGTTCCTGGTGATTTATTACAACTAGATCAAGCAGTGGTTGCAGGTAGTAACAATAAAATAAAAGAAATAGATCTCTTTATTCCACTCTTTACAAGCAAGGTTTCTGATTTCCACCGAAAAGACACCCCTACTCAAGAAATAGAGAATGAGAGTACATACAGGGAAGAAGAAGCTCCCTTTCAAGGAGCAGTATGCTTCCGTACCCCTCGTTCCCAGAATAGTGGACAATTAACAATTAAAACTAAGAAACTGTCAACTCCTACAGATAGATTGTTCCAACGAACACAAGAAGCTCTAGATGATTGGATGGACGACGAACCTCCACTCACTACCCAAGAAAAAGAACTAGCTCGATCAAGCACCCATTGGGTATCTCAATACTCTATATATGGCCCTGATATAGTCGCTCAAATGTTTCTATCGATCCCTCTAACGTCCCAAAGGTTAGCAAGCATCTATATGGTTCAACACCTCATCACGATGTACGAAGATACTGGTTGCCCGCCCAAAAAGTTACATTCTCTCTTACGAGACTGCTTAGAAGGGAGGTGGGTGGCCAGGGAACAAGAATTCCTTAATATCTTCCTTGACCTACAACAGCGATATGTTCAATACTTTTCAGACAGTTATGACGCAAATCCTATCACTAATACCAAGGACAGTTCCCCCTCCGAGAAGTACATCCCGTTATAGATTCTGGAGGAAAACTACAACAAACATTTGTCTACACACCCCTGACAAAAATAGAAATATTAGAAATTAAGAAAATGGTCCCTTCTCATGAAAAAGATCCTTCGGGTTTTCATAGGGAACTCAAGGATAATCTTCAAATGGGTTCCTTTACCTATAAGGATCTCAATATTCTCCTTAAAGTCCTACTGCCTCAAGGGACATATGACAAACTAAAAGGAAAAGATCGGGAGGTAGAAGGGATAAAGATAGTATGGACAGCTTTAGAGACAGAAGAAAGTACTCGTGCTGCTGGACAAGGCTTGGGACCTCTAGTCCTAGAACTCCCTCGCCTTCTCCCGAAAATACTCTCCCAGTTGCTGACCACTAAGAAAGAAGATTGGGATGATATCTCTGCATGCAAACAGAAACCAGATGAGGATATAGGGGACTATTATACAAGGATAGATAAATGCTTTCTCATCAACAGCGGCCTCTCCTCAGGTGGAGACGCCTATAGTCGATTATTTGTCTCCAAATTCCTAGAAAATGCTTTGCCTTCAATCAGAAATAGAGTACTAAAGGTAGAGAGTACTTGGCAAGCAAGCTCCCCTTCACAAGCACTTCAGGTGCTCCAATAACACCAAAATAGGATTAGAGATGAACAAGAACAAGAATAGAAAAGAACGAAGGATACTAAAATGAAGGTATTGGTAGCACAGACTAATACAATCCAACAGACCCCTAAACAAGCTCAAGTGTCACAAGAAAAAGTTACTTGCAATTATTGCAAAAGGTCAGGTCACTTTGTGCGTGACTGTCCAGTATTACAACATAATATTGCCACTGGGAAGACCCAACCCCGTAACTATCCCCCACTACCTTCTGTTTCCACATCAGCCCCTCTAACTGATACTAAACCTGCCACCCAACTCTATCAGTACCAAGTGTCATCCTATCCTGAATTCCCCTCAATTTCATGAGACAGCTGGGAGGAACACGACAGTCGTCCACTGATCCCGGTCGACCAAAAGGGTCCCTATGTAAATGCTAAGCTCTTAGGTAAAGAAACAACATTTCTAATAGACACCGGGGCCAGTAGGACGACAGTACAACACAACGAAGTTCCCATGGTACCCCTCTCTGGCTCGAATAGTATTTCTTTGGGTTTCTCAGGTACACCAGTCATCAATAAGGTTTCTGAACCAGTATCACTTCAAGTTGGTCCTCTTACAACATCCGCTGATTTGGTACTTACTAAGTTATGTCCCGAAAACTTACTCTGCATCCAGACGTTAAAGGAACTGGGGGCTGTGATATGCTGTTCCCCGGAAGGAATACGACTATTTCTCCGAGATTTCAAAGGTCATTTCACCACACGAGAATTAGACGTCAGACTAAAAGACATTCCTGCTACATTATGGGCAACAGATCCGACTGACGTAGGGTTCATGGACATTACACCACACATGGTCACATTAAAAGAGGGTGTTGTCCTACCTCGCGTCCGACAATACAAGTTACCTCCAGATGCAGAACAAGCCCTCATCCACATTATCGATGACTTAATACAGAAAGGAGTAGTCAGAGAAGTACCTTCCAACATATGTAATTCACCAGTCTTACCAGTAAGAAAGAGAACAGATGACGGTGCACCACCAGTCCACAGACTAGTAGTCGACCTACGCGAATTAAACAAGTGTGTGGTACCACAATACCCTGTGGTCTCTGACATCAGTACTCTGCTAACAGCTATAGATCCTGAAGCCACACATTTCACTGTAATCGACCTGAAGAACGCTTTCTTCAGTGTACCCATTCACCAAGACAGTCATTATCTATTCGGATTTTCACTACAAGGTCGTAGCTTCTGTTTCACAAGAGCTCCTCAAGGGTACACAGAAAGTCCCAGTATCTACAGTCAGGCACTTAAAAGACAGTTAGACGACATTGTTATGCCCTCAAATACAACCTTGTTACAATATGTCGATGACCTACGGATCACCGCACACTTTGAACCAGAATGTGAACAAGCATCACGGATTGTCCTAATGTTCCTGGCACAACATGGCCACAAGGTGTCACCCTCGAAATTACAATTGTGTTTACAGCAGGTGGCCTACCTAGGACACCTGCTGTTAAAGGAGGGTAGGGCACTCACACCTGAAAGAATTCAACTCATTTTTACCATTCCTGTCCCTAAGACACAGAAAGAAGTCTGTGCTTTTATTGGTCTCACGTCCTACTGTAGACAGTGGATTCCCCAATTTGCATACTTGGCCAAACCCCTGATACAGCTAACGACCACAACCTCTTCCCCATTGCCATGGACACCTGATCATACTTTTGCTTTTGACACCCTTAAACAAGCATTATGCTCTGCACCCGTCCTAGCTACACCTGATTATGCCAAACCTTTTGTCCTCTTTGTCACAGAACGAGAAGGTACAGCCTTGTCAGTACTCACACAAGCACAAGCCAACAAACATCGTCCCTGTGCTTATTTTTCTAGCACTCTGGACCTGTTGCACAAGGTTTGCCTGCCTGTTTGAAATCTGTCGCAGCTACAGCTCTAGCAATACGACAAAGTGATTCCATAGTACTAGGACACTCTCTTGAAGTACAAGTTCCACATGCAGTAGAACTACTCTTCAATAGGACACAAACACAACACTTGACCATAGCCCGCCTCACAGGTTACGAAGTCACTCTGTTCCAACCCCACATCATCATCAAAAGATGCAATATCCTCAACCCAGCTACGTTACTGCCTACTATTCCAGTTCCAGTTGACAATCAGATTCACGACTGCTTAGAAGTAGTCGAACTAGTCACAAAACCCCAGTCTGATCTTACAGATGTCCCTCTAAGTACACCAGAACACACACTGTTTGTAGACGGTTCCTATATGCGCCTCCAATTAGGCAAACTTTCAGCAGCCTATGCTGTCACTACAGAAAACACAGTCCTCTTAGCAGCTAGGATATCCGTACATTCAGCACAAGCAGCAGAGCTAATAGCTCTCACACAAGTATGTGAGTGGTCTAAAGGAAAACGAGTCAACATCTACACCGATTCACAATACGCATTTGGGGTAGTCCACAATTTTGGAATTTTGTGGAGGGAGAGAGGTTTCCTAACCTCTCATGGAACAAAGATCCAACATGGAGATCTAGGGCCAGATGTAGGAGAGGAAATACCGGTCGGTAACGGCCGAATTCGCCCGTTACCGACCGGTATTTAGGAATCGGCATGTAGGGGCCAGTATTTTACAGAATCGGTAAATTTACCCATTCGGTAAATTTACCGATTCTGTAAAATACAGAATCAGTAATTTTACCGATTCGGTAATTCCACATGTAGGTGGCACTCCAGAGAGTGCCACAGGCCCTTTAGAGTCGGTATTTTACCACCCAATCCTATTGGGTGGTAAAATACCGAATGCAGATGTGCATGCACACCTGTGCCATGTGGCACACAGACATGCCCTTAGGGCATGTCTGTGTGCCACATGGTACACATGCCTGCATTTGGGGTGCTAGAGGGTGTCAAAGTGACACCCCCTGCACCCTTGCAGGATTCGGTATTTACCGATTCGGTAAATACCGAATCGGTATTGCCCATTGATTCCTATGGGCTTCAAGGTCCATAGGAATCAATGGGCAATACCGATTCGGTATTTACCGAATAGGTAAATACCGAATGTTACCGATTCGGTAATTGAAAATTAAATTTTACCTACATCCCCCACCTTCTATTTTACCGATTCATAAATTCGGAATCGGTAAAATTCGGTAGTTATGAATCGGTAAAATAGAATTACCTACATCTGGCCCCTAATCCTCCAGCTACTAGAAGCAGTACACAGATCCACTGAAGTAGCTATACTAAAATGCAAAGCACATACCAAAGTCATAGACTCTACCACTAGAGGAAATGCTCTGGCGGACGCCACAGCTAAACATGCTGCTCAGACAGGAACACTAAACACTGAAACCACCATTAGAACTATCTGTCCAGTTATCGATCCCACCCAAGATGTAGTAGACATCCAAAACCAAGCCACAGAGACCGAAAAGAGAAAATGGGAGGAAGAGGGAGGTACACACACAGATCAAGGTTGGATAACAAAAGACAAGTCCAAATGGTTTCTCCCTGACATAATGGTTCCCGTAATGATAAAAACTGCCAATGGTCCTGCCCACCTAGGAGAAAAAGGAATGTTAGATAGTCTGAATTTGATATGGCACAACAAGCATCTGCGTGCAGCAGCCAAACAAAAAGTATGAACCTGTATGATTTGCTGTCAGTTCAATCCCGGGAAAAGTGTATCAGTTGAACAAGGAGGGTTCCATCCTCCAGATTACCCCTTTGAAGTCCTGCAAATGGATTATATCCAAATGGAAAGATGTCGAGGATACAAGTATGTCCTCGTAGTGGTCTGTACCTTAACCCGATGGACTGAAGCTTACCCTGTCCCAGACTATAGTGCCCAAATGACAGCTAAACAATTGGTGAGAGAATGCCACAGATCTCTGTTCGGATCTTTAAGTCTTTTGAGCTGAAGCTTGTAAATAAAGAGGCAACACATGTTAAGGGCCATCTTTTAGACCCCATTTTTTCTAATTGTAATCAGCTTAACTCTAGCCCCCCCTTCCTGCCCCATGGTCTGATCATTTTTTAGTTCCATTTTCCTGGAAAACCTGCACAGACATACAACGGGCACCATTGCCTCGTACTCTAGAAAGGACCTGGCCCAAGTTATCTCTGGAAAAGTTGACTCTAGCACTTGAACAAACTGTCCCCAAAATTGAACCAGACCCATTGGTTGCAGATACCAGTATTTCTAATTGGCTGAACAACTGCCTGGATGTGGTACTACCTCTTAAAACAGTTACAAAGAAAAGTAGTACTTTTAAATCACCGTGGTACACGCCAGAGCTTAGAGACCTCAGAAAAATCTGCAAAAAACTGGAACGCAGATGGAGGAAAGATTGGGCGGTCAATAACAAAGCGGCTTATCGATCTGCCCTGAGACTCTATAAAACTTCCTGAAAAAAGCACAGGTGGCCTTCTTTGAGAACAAAATCAAGTCGTCATCTAACTCTTCGAGAGAAACTTTTAAGATAGTTAAACAACTACTCAAGGTTCCTTCTCCTGTCAGCACCCTTGATTGCACAGAAGAAAGATTTAATCAACTTGCGGACTTCTTTGATTCTAAAATATCAAGAATCCTTGATAGTCTTCCGCAGAAGGTCTCTGTCCCCTATGATGACATCGACCTCGCCCCTAATTTTGGCCCCCGGCTGGAGCTTTTCAGTTGTATCACCAGGGAGGATTTTTGCAAAGCTCTATCCTCTTTGAAAAGTGGCTCTCCAGCTGATCCTGCGCCCATGTATATCCTTAAGAGGATCGCAGACGCGATCGCCCCATTGGCAAAAAAGCTTCTCAATGCCTCTTTTTCCTGCGGGGTAGTGCCACCCAGTTGGAAACAGGCCAGGGTCAAAACCCTTTTTAAAAAAACGGGACTTGATCCATTGGACCTGGCCAATTTCCATCTGATTTCATTGTTACCCGGCCTTGGTAAAATCGCTGAAAAAATGGTTATTCGACAGCTCTCCGGATTCCTTGAAAATAATCAGCTGCTGAGTAACTCTCAAACGGGTTTCTGTCCGGGGCAAGGCACGGACACAGCCCTTATAGTTGTGGCGGAGGAGGCAAGATGTATCTTAGATTCAGGAGGATCCGCTGTTGTGATCCTCCTGGATCTGAGTGCTGCATTCGATACGGTGGACCACGAAATTCTTATCCACCGTCTCGCCAGATTGGGAGTCACAGGAATGGCCCTGAAATGGCTTACATCTTTTTTGAGTAACCGTTCTTTCAGAATCTGGGAAGCTGGTGTACTGTCCAAATCTACCCCCCTCCAGTGTGGTGTCCCTCAGGGCTCTTCCTTGAGCCCTACTTTATTTAACATATATATGGCCCCACTGGAGGAGGTAGTGGCTCCCTTTGGGATCAAAACAGTCACTTACGCGGACGACACCCAACTAGTCGTCTCGCTAACCTAACAAGAGGGATGTTTGGATAATCTCTCCGCCTGCCTTGCCGGAATATTCTCCTGGGTGTCTAGTTCGCGGCTAAAACTTAATGGAGCAAAAACGGAGATCATGCTCCTGGGTCATCACTTTACGTCTCTCCCCAAAACCGCCTGGCCCCCTTGTTTGGGTGAGTTGCCCATACCTAAGGATAAAATTAAAAGCTTAGGGTTGTGGTTTGAGCCTGACCTAACCTTTAAGACGCAGGCACAGAAAGTTGCAGGCATTTGTTTTGGCCTGATGCGTTCAGTGCGGAAAGTTCTCCCTCTTCTGCCCCCCCAGTCCAGGACACTGCTGATCCAGGGGCTAATACTATCCAGACTGGACTATAGTAACGCCCTGTTTTTGGCAGCTCCTGAAGCTACCATCAATATCCTTCAACGGGTGCAGAATGCTGCAGCCAGGATGCTTGCGGGTATCTCAAGAAGATCTTCGGCTAGACCAGCCTTGAGAGCACTTCACTGGCTGCCAATACGCGAAAGAGTCATCTTTAAATCGCTATGCATCACCCATAAGGCTCTTCAGGGTAAAGGACCTCCAGTCCTCAGGAGCCTGATCTGCCCTTATAAATCATCTCGGGCTCTCCGGTCGGACCTTGGAAATTTTGCTAAGGTTCCCAGAGTTAGGAAGGCACGAACAGGGGGTCGCCGCTTCTCTGTAAATGCGGCAAAAAACTGGAACTCTCTCCCCAGTCGGATTTGTACCGAACCCTGTTATTTTAAGTTTCGAAAGGCCCTTAAAACATTTCTTTTTCCCAAAGACTCCTAATTTATCGGTACCCTCTTCAGTTTGTTCTCTGTTTCCATTTTCTGTTAGCGCTGGGACGCTTCCGGGCAGCCATGCGCTTTATAAATCAAATTTCATTTAATTTCATTTCAATGTTTCCCAAGATACGGGTTGCCCAGAGTCATCTACTCTGACAATGGACAACCTTTCTCCTCTAAATTAATGGAAGCAGTTTCCCTACTGTTAGGTTACACCTGGAAATTCCACTGTGTCAGACATCCCCAAGCAGCAGGCCTGGTGGAGGGACACAGCCAGACATTAAAAACCAAGTTGGGGGCGCTAGAGGGCGCACTGCGGGATGGCTGGCTCGTGAGTCAGCTCCGCCGGACGGGTGCAATAAAAAGCGTTTTAAACCCTCCAGGAGAGCTGCCGGACCAACAAAAAGGCTGAACCAACAATCTGAATATGCAGCCTGCTGGCACTGAAACCCCAATAGCGTGGAGATTAAAGAAGATATCGGAAAAAACTGCGAAGGCACAGAAAGCGAACCAAGATGGCCGCTCCCGAAGATCGGACCTGCCGTGGACTATTACGGTGTACAAGCAGGTAGGAGCATTGGCCTGAGCTGTAAGGGACCCACTGCCGCCACACGCAACTTGCGACCCGGCGGGGATATCCTGACACACTGCGGGCACCGAAAATAGCTCCATGCGGTATGCGTTTCACAGGCGCCAAGATGGCGGTGGCAGTGGAACGCACGATATAACGGACACCAAATGGTTTCCAGCGGGACCCCTCTGCAGCCAGATACCGACGCATTTCTGATGGCCCATCGCGGGAGGTGGCTGCTATGTCCGGAGGGAGGGTGTGTTAGCGGAGGCAGCTTGCGGCGCATCCCTGAACGGCCCATCCACCGCTATGTAAGGCACACCACTCATGCTGGAAGTTCCTGCATACGCGTCTGCCCACGTGCGTGTAGACGGTAAACTTCGCTGTGACACCGAAAATATAGCAGGGAGATAAAACAGAGCCAGAGCTGCGGAGGACAGCGGGAACTACACAGCGGCATTGATAATCATCGACGCCCAAGACAACGCGACGTGGCTGCCATGCAAGCCGGCAGTGCACTTGATCTATAAGTCCACTGAACTGTGGGCAGCGAGGACACCCAAATGACGCGACATAACTGCGGCGAGAGGCTCAACGGCTACAAGCCCGGGGATACCAATACACAGCCCGCCACCATGCACCGGAGCTATGGGGAAACCTGAGAAGCAGCAGACCGAGCTGCCCTTCGAGGCGAGGAAACAGACAAAGAACACTGCAACAACATCGGACGCTGAGGGGGAGCACAAAGCGACCGACGGTACTGGCATGGAGACAGTCCTGAGGGCGATACAGAAAAGCCTGCAGGAAATGAATAACAAGCTGGACAATGTGGTGCAACGCGTGGACAGTATGGCCGCGAAAATTGAAAAACATGAAGAGCGGATAGTGGAGGCGGAACAAAGGATATCCAAAGTGGAGAACGAATCTAGATCCACAACGAAGGCGAGCGGAGGTATGGAAAAGACACTAGAAGTCCTGCGTGCAAAGGTGGAGGATCAGGAAGCCAGATCCAGACGCAACAACGTCCGCATAGCGGACCTGCCGGAGTCCACAAATACAGGCAAAATGGAAGACTATGTTGAGGCGTTGTTGAAAGAATTATTTGGCGAGGACAAACTGTCATCTGTCTTTCTCGTTGAACGCGCGCACCGGTCCTTGGCGCCTAAGCCAAAGCCGGGAGCTACTCCACACATGATAATCGCCCGCTTGTTCAACTACAGGGACAGAGATACAGTCCTCAGACTGGCACGGGAAATGGGTGAAATCACACACCAAGGTAACACCCTGGAATCCTACCCAGACCACACCATTGCAGTACAGCTAGCCCGCAAGGAATTTGCACCAGTGAAAAAGAAACTACGGGATCTAGGAATCGAATACGCAATGCTATACCCGGCAAAGCTTAAAATCACAAATGCGGGAAAGCCCGTTATTCTTCCCACGGTGTAAGCAGCGCAGGAGTACATCAAGAAACTCTGACGACGGCGCAAGGCACAGGACCGAGATGACCAAGGAAGTGACAACGACTGAGAAGTTAGGAGGACGCAAGAAGACACTTCATACATAACTACACACTGTTGGTAGCGCGTGAACGCTGGAAGCGCCTCAAACATTTCCAGATCAAACTGAAGACAATATGAGAAGTGCAACGGATGCACCAGAACAGGTGCAGGTGCAGATGCCAGCGGAGGCCCAAAAGTGCTTTCCGAGCGGACACGGCTGATACTAGCAGATTGCGCCAATGGCGAGCACAGTGAGTATCCTGGTGGTCCACGATGGGCATGGGACACGGGAGGAACTTTGGGTTTATGTACTGTGTATAAAGTGGCCCATCTAACCTATACAAACTATATATAGAAATGGCTGCCGAATAGACAAGGGGTAATGCTTACAAACCTATGTAGGCAAAGCCTACTATAAAGATTGAAGGGATGACAGACAGGTACTGCCTTGCAAAATGGGCTCAATTTGTAAAACACAGAATTTCCACAAAATAATTGGAGAGGTTAATACTTTATGGATGACTACGGGCAAGGCCCGGCGGTGGTTATGAGGTAAAAGAGACAGTATGGATTGTAAAACAGCATATGCACCCGTCCACATCCACTATGTGGATGGAGACGTGTGTACCTGGCGATACCCCCAAGTGGGTGCACCCCTATTCCTGTTTTGATACTTGTTTGGTTACCACGGGGGGATGGCTTTGGCAAAGTTTGGGCGCTGAAGTGGGTGGGGGGATGGAGGGGGAATTGGGAATTGTTCGAATTCATTCACTGTGTCTGAGAAGCATTGCGACCTCTTCTATCATTGCTAACACTGTTCAACATTGTAGACTGAAACACAAAATTGGGAAGAATGTAACGTTGGAGCTTAGAGCTCCAGACCGCATCACGTTACCATGACATATCACCACTCTGACATGACACAACCTACCACACTGAAAGTAATAACGTGGAACGTCAGGGGGTTGGGGAACCCGAAGAAGATTAGGCAAATATTCGCATACTTTGACAGATTACATATCGATATAGCCTTTCTGCAAGAAACGCACTTAGCTGCCAACACCTCAACCACACTGGGTGCTAGATGGGCAGAATCAGTGACCAGCTCACATTACTCCTCGTACTCACGTGGGGTAAGCATTTTAATACGGAGAGGGGTGCATTTTGAAATAACAGCAATACACAAGGACGCTGAAGGACGAAGCGTCATTGTCGTAGGCATGATAAGGAATCGTCAAGTAGCCCTAGTAAACACGTACGGCCCCAACACAGATGACCCAGGGTTCTTTGCTAAACTGTGGCATGATATCTCAAATCTCCAGATTGAGAATGTAATATGGGGAGGTAAATTCAACATAGCCCTAAAGGATGGCCTAGACAGATCGCCACACACCCTAGAACCACACACACGGGCGAGAGAGATTCTACATGATGCACTGAAGGATTTACATATGTCAGACATCTGGAGGGTTCAACATCCAGGGGACACTGCGGCGACACACATAACGGCGACACACAATAGCTGGTCCAGGCTGGATTACTGTCTGGGCACACAGGAGGTGGTCGCGTGGACTGTCTCTATACAACACTTGCCGAGAACGCTCTCAGACCACAACCCGGTGACACTAACAATAGATATACCACACTATGAGCCTCCACCCTTCACATGGCGGTTCAATGCTGGAGCGTTGCGAGTTCTGGTATACACTGACACCATCCATAAGGCAATAGTGGATTACTTTGACATCAACTGCCCCGCGACGGATGACCCATGCCTCTTGTGGGAAGCTTTTAAGGCTACATTGCGGGGAGTATGTATAAGCACACCCACGGGCATACTGAAGGATATACGACAACAATTAAAAGCGCGTGAACAGCCTTTGCAAACATTGGAACATAGATACACTCAAACGAGAGACACTGCACTATTGGGGGAAATACACACGCTCCTAAAAGAACACCAGCAATTTGCAACAGACAAACTCAAATACATAACTAAGCGCAAAACAGCCAGAATGTATGGTGAGGGGGGAAGACCCGGCAGGGCAGTAGCGGAAAAAATATGCTCGGGACGGACACCTCAACATATCACCCAAATCAGGACTCGGGAGGGAGTTATGACACGGGACATCAAGGTAATAATGAGAGAATTCATGGATACATATAGCGAACTGTATGACGCACGTCCCTCGGTGCTTCAGGAAGAAATGCTGTCATATATGGCAGATGTAGAAATAGCGTGGTTGTCGAATAATCATAGGGAGTATCTAGCTCGCCCCATAACCGTAGAGGAAGTGCAGGATACAATTAAACAGCTGCCAAATGGCAAGGCACCGGGACCGGATTGTTTCACCACAGAATTTTATAAGGCATTCGCGGATCTACTGGCGCCACACTTGGTGGGACTCTATGGAGCGGCACACGAGGCACAAACTCTCCCACCATCAATGAGGGAAGCCATGCTGATAGCCTTATTAAAACCGGGGAAAGATGAGGAACAATGTGACTCATACCGCCCCTTATCCTTCATAAATGTGGACACCAAAATAATAGCGAGTCTCTTAGCAGCTAGACTTAAACCGCTAATGCCATTACTGGTGAGGCCGGACCAGTCCGGCTTCATTCAGGATAGAGCGACGACACATAACACACACACGCTCTTCGCACTGGCACATTATCTAGCACCGGAGATTAAAGCGGTGGCGGTGCTCTTAGACGCTGCTAAAGCGTTCAACACGATTGATTGGAATTTCCTACACACGGTCCTATTACGGATGGGATTTCCGCCGATTTTCACGCACTGGATCTCCATGCTTTACACAAACCTGTCCGCACGGATCAGGGTAAATAAACATATATCGGAGCCAATAGCAATAGGTCGAGGGACGATACAAGGATGTCCGCTCTCCCCGATGCTTTTTGCGTTAGTTTTAGAGCCTTTAGCTTGCAAAACACGACAACACCACCACTATTCGGCCATACAACTACCGACAAGACCTATCCACATATCGTTATACGCGGATGACATGGTTCTCTATGTAAAAAACCCAGAACAACACCTCAACCCCTTACTACGTGAATACATCAAATTTGGTCATTACTCAGGGCTACAAATAAATTGGGGGAAATCTCTTATCCTAGCATTGACGGACAGCACGGCCCCGCCCACCCAGGACTACCCACTAGAGTGGCAGGATGAACCGACCAGATATTTAAGAGTATGGTTTCATAGGAATCCAGAGCTGGTCATCAGAACTAATTATGGGAGAGCGATATCGGCTCTAGACGACAAAATCAAGCAGTGGAATAAATTACCACTGTCATTGGTGGATAGAGCGGCTATCGTAAAAATGGTGTTACTACCTAAGTTCCTCTACCTTTTTGCTAACATCCCCATCAAACCACCGGCAGAGGTGTTCCGAAACATTAACAAATTGATACTGAGCCTACTATGGGCAGGCAAGCAGGCCAGACTAGACTTGCAAATGATAACACTGCCATATGAAAGGGGGGGCTTCAAGGTCCCAGACATCTATCTCTATTATCTCTGCGCCCAGGCGCAATTTGCGCACTACTGGTACCATGAGATACCCTTCCTGACCCATGTAGCGGTGGAAACAGGAGATGCTGCCCCAATCCCATTAGCCAACATATTACCACACAAGCGGCCAAGACTGCACGAGAGGGATATTAATTTGGTGAACACAACCACTGAAGCGTGGAGGCTGATGGGCAAAAAAGCAGGCAAATTGCTGTTATATGCACCTGCGCTCCCACTGGCTAATCACCCAGCCCTTTCTATCACCCAAGAACAAGTAGGCATGGACCAACTGCGGCAAGCGGGTATTGACACAATGGGAGACATGTACAAAGAAGGATTATTTCAAACTCTAGATAAGTTAAAGTACATTAGTCATCCGACACTGTTATTCAGCTTCAACTACTACAGACTCCAAAGAGCGATAAAAGAACACTTTACTGTGTTTCCAGAAGAACCCCAGACTTTGGCTCCACTGCAATTGGTCCTGACAGCACCCACAGCCACGCACCTAGTATCAAGATTGTACACGAGCGTACAGAAGGACATTGGGGGTAACACGGAGGGGGTAAGAGAAAAATGGTGCACAATGTTGGATGGTACGCTGACAGAGGAAGAATGGGAAACGACATGCGCACTCACCAGCATGCTAACACCGAATGGAAATCTTAGAATTATCCATTATAAATACATACACCAAATGTACTATACACCTGCACGGCTCCACAGGTATGGGTTACGAGAAGACTCTAGATGTGTAAGATGCAAACAAGATGACGCGGGCTTCTTACATCTAGCATGGCAATGTCACTCTGTAGCGAGATTTTGGTTGCAGGTGGTGCAGACAATTAGCAAAATGATCGCGGAGAAACTAGACTGCACGATCAAAGTCTGTTTGTTAGGTCTTGTCCCGCAGCTTAGGGCAAAGAAACGTAAGTTTTGCGTGGTCACATTACTAATGGCAAAAAGGAGAGTTTCACTACACTGGAATGGTAAAACGGGGCTGAGAATAAAAAACTGGTTAGAGGACTTAACATATTGCCGAGATATGCTGACAACGTATGAGGAGGAATTGCCTGCCAGATCCCGACCTAAGGACTACTGGCTATATTTACGGGATTATCTACAGGCGCAATCATTAGATCGAAATGAGTGATATGTGTAGAATAGCTGACCATATACAGGATACGGTTATACAGTGTTTGTCTATATGGATGTGGGGAGGGAGAATGCTGTGACGCAGTGATTAAAGTTGTAATAGTTCTCACCTTTCTTAAGTTCAAGGTTTCAAAGAAAGGCAATAGTAAGTTAGACTAAAAAACATAAAATGTAAGACAACAGATGCGTCATGCAAATGGGATGCAATGCACTGAAATGTAAATGTTATTCGCTGCAACGCCGCTGGTCCTATGGATGTCAGCTGATGGGCTGTGTAAACCTAATCGACAAGGTATATTTACAGTTAACAAATGTAACCGGCCTGTTATGGATGTAGGCGAAAAGCTGTGATTGAACATGTGTAATGTGCAATAAACGTCTTCACAAAAAAAAAAAAAAGTTGGCAAAAATATGCGCTGACAAGCAAATCCACTGGGTGGCAGCTCTTCCAGTTGCCCTGTTCTACATGCGAATGGTAGCACATTCTCGGACGGGCTTGTCATCCTATGAGGTCACATGTGGGAGACCTCCAAATATCTGGGGTGTCCCATCTCCTAAAAAGCTAACTGATATTGACGCAAATGTACTGACAGATTACTTGGCTTCTTTGATGTCTGCACTACGTTCTTGCCGTTCACAGGTGGCTGCAGCTTTTCCAGACAAGACCACGCCCGACGAGCACTCCCTTCAGCCTGGCCAATGGGTGCTCGTCCGAAACTTTGACCGAACCAGCACTCTGGAAAGAAGGTGGACGTCTCCCAAGCTGGTGCTGCTCACAACAAGGACCGCCGTCAAAGTTGAAGGACGAAAAGGATGGCTCCATGTAAGCCACTGCAAGCCCTTCTACGGACCAACTCCTTCGGACGCTGTTGCTGATCCCGAGACCAGAGACACTAAACCATCAGACTTTAAAGACACTGAAACAACAAACTTTATTTCACCCCTTCCAGAACTTTTGCCCAAAGAAGAGTACAAATCGCGGCTGCGATCTTATTCAAAACAGACTTGAGACATTGTGCCTGACCTCGACCTACCAGTGGCAAATTAAGCCCAAGACGGACGCTTGGTGAAGCGGTTACTGGGAAGTGTCCGGTCACTGGCGCATACTTTACTCAGACTAAACAGCCGAAATCATGAAGACAAAGACTCATTTCACAAAATTGTCACGAAACAAAGTTTCCATTCTCCTTTCTATCATGATTCTTATTTTCTGCATCATGGCTTGTCTAGGTTGGTTCCTTCATCTAGCTTTTCCACTTTCTTCCCCTATGCTTTTGAACAACACTGCTATGCATTCACACGTAGATCTTCCCCCGCATCTTGAAAGTAGGAGAAAAGAATCCTTCAATAACACATTCATCTCCACACTCCATCAACACCAACTAGTTATCAACAAAACCAACTGTTGGGTCTGTGGCTTAATGCCACACTCCGTACACGGAGGTATGCCTTTTATCCCTCTCCCTTTCGGCTATGCTGGATCTACCTATGCTCTCTCTATGATATTCTCCGCCTCTGTTAGAAACATCCCTGAAACCAAGACCAAGAACACTAGTACCTGGAACGAGATAAAAACAAAGTCTGTGCGCGCTGTTCAAAAGATGGTAGATTTCACCGCAACATGGGGACGAGCAGATAATAGTGAAAATACCAGTTATTCCCTCTTTAACGACACTACCTCCTTTAGAGAAACATTCTCAGTTCAGACGAGACAGACAGAGCAGGGAGGATGGGCTGTGCCTCATAAGGGCCTGTTTTGTGTAAGAGGTAAGGGCAAGGGTCCGAAGATGGGAGACAGTGAGTGTAATAAGACATACACCCTACCTGATTTAACCTTCCCAACGATGACTGCCGCCCCCAACACTAATTTTATTTGTGGACCTCACGCACGTACTTGGCTACCTCAAGGCTGGTCTGGGAAGTGCTACATTGCATTTCTCCTCCCCCTACCTACACCGCCCCAGCTGATTATCATCGAAGTGATCCTCCGACTGTGATTAATAGACGGCGAAGGTAGGTCATGGATGCTGAAGACACAGTGGATCAGGAGGCTGGCGAGTTCTTCAAAGGAATCATCCCTTTCTGGGGGCCCATGTTCAATAGCCGCCACATAACTGACTCGTGTAGTCCAAGGAGCCATAAACGAGACAGCTGGTGCATTAAGTAACATCACCGCTGAGATTGCTTCCGATAGACTCATGACGTTACAGAACCGTATGGTCCTACATATCATATTAGCGGACCGTGGTGGCGTATGTGAACTGATCGGATCCAGCTGCTGTATATACATTCCAGATAATGATCCCTCAGTATATTCTGCCATTTCCCTCCTTCATGTACTTTCAAAGAAACTAGACGCAGACACTGCTGCCTGGTCCCTGACGGGATGGCTATGGGGCCTCCTGTCCTCATGGGGGTGGAAGATCCTTACAATAATAAGTCTTGCTCTAGCCATTCTCTTCACCTGTTGCCTCTGTATTCAGTGTGGCCCAGCTCTCTGTAGTTTCCGTATCACTGCCTGCATTCCCAAACCCCAGTCCAGAAAGAAAGAAAAGGAAAGAATCATGCTACAGGAACAAATAGACGGCCTAATGAGTATAGAAGTAGACTAATAAGAAGAAGAATTTTAAAGGGTATATTATGGGACAAGGAGGGAATGTGGAAAAAGATTATTTTTTGTAGTTTATGTCCCATCATACACCCTCTCAGTCACGAGCCCATCATGTTGGAAAACAAGCAACGAGAACACGAGCAAACCCGATCACGCGCACACAAAGTTGCACACGCACTCTCCTTCCTCTTAAATTCAAAGGTACATTCTTATGGTTAGGGTGATTCAGAGAAACAGCTTCCTCACTCAAACTGTACATTCCTATGGTTAAGCCGATTCTGAGAACAAGATCCCTCCATTTGTAACCATTTCCCTATAATCGGGCCGATTCTGAGAAATAGGCCCCGTTTTGCTAAACCACGGCAACCAATTCCGAGAAGAAGAGCCCGCGAATGCTGAAACACGACAAACAGACATCCTGTCACGACCATCTCTCTCTTATCTAAGGAACCAGCCTAGGGTTATTTCTCCATATTTCTGCTTCTCTCGTGCTTCCTCATTTAATCATGACGAGCCTCATCTCTTCTGCCATGTTTCCTCTTTTTATGATGCAGCCTCTTTCTTTAGTCATGACTTCTGTTTTATTGCAACATATGAAACGTGCCTGAAATAAATGGAAGCTTCTTCCTCATTTCTACGTATAAATATACTGTGTTCTGAGAATAAAGTTAGAGATTCTTCCGATCCTCCTCAGGTGACGGAGCTCTCCCTTAACTCGAGTTACTGAATAAAGACCCTGAATTCGAACCACCACGGACTCTGCTCTTCATACTTGACTTTATTGATATTATAGAAATTCCAATCAAGGTAAATTACTAAAATATTTACCACAAACACCAGCAGAATTCTTTTGCATAATCAGGGTTACCCAAAGCATGTGCATTACATAAAGTATTCTTTAGTTGTTGAAAATCACAGTCACACTCACACTCATCTGTCCAAGGGCGTGGGTTACCAATATTCTTAGACATTAGAACAAGCAAATGTTTTGCAATTAAAGAGAAGTTAGGTATCCATTGCCTGCAAAAGGAAGTCATACCTATAAAGGCACGAACATCAGATTGGGTCTGGGAAAGTTTCATTTTCTGTGCCAAATGAATTCTTTGTGGGTGCAGTCTTCTATCCCCCTTTGACAGTAGGTGACCTAAATAGACGACCTCCTGTTGACGATATTGCATTTTAGATAAGGATACATTATGTTCTAAGAGTGCTAAATGATGTAACAAATTAACTGTTGTCTCCTTACAACCTTCCTCTATATCTGAGGCAATTATTAGGTCATAAATGTATTGGAGTAATACAGAGATTTTGAGGGGGTAAAAAGGTCTAATTGTTTCTTCAAAGCTTGACTGTATATACAAGGGCTTTCTGTATACCCGTGAGGAGCTTGAGTAAATTGAAAGGAATGCCCTTGGAATGAAAATGAGAAAAGGTATTGCCTTCCTTTAGCAATGAGCACACAAAAAATGCATTTTTTTATTTTTTGAAATCAAGACGGAATCATAGTAAAAATATAATTCATGTCAGGAACAACAGGATATTGCTACTACTTTATTAATGGCTCGAAGATCACTCACAAATCTATATTTATCAGGTATTCCCTCTGTGTTTTTTTAAGAACAGAAGTATAGGACTTTTACATGGGTTACGTCAGGGGCGGTTTCCTGATTAGGGCGGCAGGGCTCCGACCCGCTTACATTTTTGCATCAATTACTGTTTCCAAATTATTTTAAAGCATGCAATTGCATTACACCTGACCCTCGCTTTGCGCAATGGTCAGGCAAAACCAGGCACATGTGGTGCTAGAGCGCATGTGCTGGCCATCGCAGGATTAAGAGAGCTTATCTGATTTAAGCCCTGGCTCCCGGTGGCTTACAATACTGAAAGCCCCTGCCCACTGATGACGCACTGCAGCCTGGGCGCTTAAAGCAGAAGCCCAGGGTTTCCAAGGCTGCTTTTCAATCAGAGAGTGTACACCTCCATAATCCCACCCCATCCCGGGAGCACACGAGGATGTTTTCGAGTTCGACCGGGCCTGATCTGCAGCACACATGATTTTTGTAAAAAAAAGCAGCAGACTTGCTCAGATCGGAGGAGGCTGGCAGTTCGTATCAGAAGCAAGTTTAATTTAATTATTCTACAGCACATTTGCGTTCTCTAAAGCTGCATGTATTGCCCATTCGAGGTCGCTGCATTGGCCCAGCATTAGGTGAATCGGTGAACCACATAAACTACTGATGTCAGCACTCTTGCTAGGGCTTGGTCTTGTTGATGGATCAGTGTTCAACTGCTCCCCTGGGGTTAGTACCTACCACTTGCACAAATCTCTCAGCAGCAGGCACTTGAAACACTCCGCTATCTTTCGACAGCAGCATACACTATGTACCGCGCCCGCCTTGTGCTGCAAGCATCACTGACACTGCAGCAAAAGCTGCATCAGGCTCTTGACAGAGCAATTTGTACCAGTCAAATGTGCAGCGCTGCGATATTTGAATCAATGTTTCTTTTTTGTGCTGTTATCACCAGGAACAACAAAGTATAGTGCCTTCTTTCTGTGACATCCGTTTATAAAAAGTAATTGGTTAAAATATGGCATTTGCGCGCTCTGTCTGCTTTCGCAGGATCTTGTTGTGAAATCGTAGGCCAGGAGCTCCCTTGGTATTGACTTAGCTGCCTTTCTCCAAAAAACAGGAAATGCTTTCTTTAATCTGCGTGAAAAAGGTTTGTGCCTTCAAGTCCATGAGAATGCCACTTATTCATTACCAGTATTCACTCTAAATTTAAATGAAATCATGACGTAAGCAAAACTAACTGCCTCCTGGCGCCGGTTAGCTCCTGTAATAACATTGCAACCCTGATACAGTTCTTTATGCGGGGCCTGCTGTCCTCAAAAGTGCTTTCAATTTAAGAAGGACGACACGAGTACACACTGCTTTTTGTAAGAAAAAAAAAGCAGCAGACTTGCTCGAATCGGAGGAGGCTGCCAATTTGTATCACAGGCAATTTTAATTGAATGATTCTACAGCACCTTTGTGTTCTGTAAAGCTGCATGCATTGCCCACTCGAGGTAACTGCATTGGCACAGCATTTAGTGAATCGGTAAACCACATAAGCTCCTTGAGGTAAATCGAATTTTATATGACCAGGTATGTCCCCTATCGTGTACCCCAACGTCCCATGTACATGCATGACCTCCGTGCATTTCCTTTCCATGGCCGAAAATGAAGACGCAAATACATTTGCGTCCAACGTTAACATGTTATCTACCAAGTTCTCCAAGAAAGCAACATTAATCTGGTTTCTAAACCTATGTTGCCAACGTCTTTACATGGTGCACTCTTAACGCGAAGCCATATTTTCCTGGCTCTGCCGAGCTAGGCCCTGAATTGAGACTCCGAAGTCTCTTCTGTTTCTGAAAGCTGCCGTTCTGGTATGCATCCCTGACCTCTGCCTTACTTCCTGCCCAGCGAAGCGGTGCCCGGCTCGGCCTGGCCTGCCTGCCTGCCAAGATCGTATTTTGCCTGCAAGTTATCTGCTCAGCCTCCTCGAAAACACATTCCAGTCTAGTGAAATAGGTAAACATATTCCCGGCTGCAGAGTAAAGGGCCCTGCCTTCCTGTCTCCATGCAAGTAATTTACAGCACCCGTTACCATGGTAGGTCCATGGCCCCCGTGCATTGTACCAAGACACGTATGCACTCCCTAGCATTCAGTAATGTATGGCCCCTGCTCGAGAGACCTTTCACTCCAGACACTACATCCTCCAAACATGAGATATCAGATAGATTATAGGTATAGGTTGCTCTGACATCCCAGACTCTTCCACTAGAACTAAATGTCAAAGCCCCCAGCTCTCCCCAGTTACACGTCATGCTAGCTGCGCGCGCATCCAGGTCATAGCTTTCTGCTGATCCTGCAACTTTCTCTATGCATCCACCCGCATGTGATGTTTCTTGTGACGTTTCTCTGACATGTACAGTGCACACCCATGTGTACGCCTTTTTACACGCCTCCTGTTACGCACATGTGTTCTTATCTCTCTTTTTTCACCTGTTACGCCTACTGTATTGGTTTCAATTGTACCATTTTACTATATATAATGTGTAATACCAATAAAACGTTGAATGTCCCTTCCTGAACCTTAGAGGTGATGGAACATGATATCCAATCCTCGAGGATTCTCCATTAAATTTTCCATTAAAGCCCGTATGACTCAGATCCCACGGACTCTGCCTCTCATTTGAATGAGCTGTCTTTTATTGATAATTATATGGAAAAATGATACGGTAAAATTAATTTACCACATAATTTGGCACCCGAACAGGGACCTCCCCTTCCCCACTCGCCGGCGATGTTACGCAGGCCTTGACCCCTTCTACAGCCGCGACGGACACTGCGCGCATCCGCAGGATTTCCTGCTATCTCCCTCGGGCCCATGGAGGAGACGGAGACTGCGGTCCGGCATCCAGACGAGGCGGTGAGGAATGCGGAGGATCCCGACCAGAGCCCCAAGTCGAGAGAGCAAGGTCCGAGGTATCCAGAGGCCCACCTGTTCCGAAGCGCATGCGTAGGAAATCGCAGTCCGACGTGGTCCAGTCCAGTCCAGTTTCCGAGGCCTTCAGTTTCTGCTTCCCGGTGAGTACCGTTGCTGGGAACGCATCTAGACGGGTTCATTAATTTGTGCCCGGTCAAGACAGGTCTGGGTACACAGACCTGGTCCGGACGTGTTCACTTAGGTGAGCGCGGCATGACGTGTCTCTTAATGGGACCGGTCTGTACTGTTTTAGCAGTGCATCTAGTAATCTAGTCCAGTATTGTTTCTCGAGATTTTGTGTTTTCTATGTTCCAGGTAATATCAGTCTGAAATATTTTAAATGTCATTTAATGTCGTGGTATGAATGATTGTTTGCTATTCATTACTGTGTTCATTGTGTTCGCGTTTAAGTCAATTCAAAAATGCCTCTGTTCTCAAAGTTACGTCAGATAGGAACCAGAAAAGGGATACTCGAAGAAGCAGTTCCCGTCCCGCCTAGGGACACTCCTGGACATTTTATGTACCATAAACATGGCTTAGATGCCATACTGTACCTAGATTTGTGGGTGGACTATACAAAGGATCTGGAAGAAAAGTATAGATGGCCTGTCTCAGGGACATGGGATGCTGATTGCATCATGAGAGTAGAAGAAGCACTATGGAAAAAGAAAGCCAGACAATCCCAGAAAGATGCCATAGAGTTATGGCGTAAAGAAGCGCATAGGAGAACAGAGAAAGAAATCAGAAAAGCGGAAAAGAGTAGAGAGGAATCTGAAAAAGCCAGGGAAAAAGAGTTACTAGAAGAAGGAGAACGAGTCAGATTAGAACAATTAGACCGACAAAGAAATGCACTCATTACAGGCATGTATCCTGTTCTTGCCGAGGGCCTGCCCAGGGCGACCCCGGAAGTATCTTGTAATTTACCGCCACCATTGGTTCCGACTAAACTCCGTCACAAACAGACCGCAGCAGACATATTTCTTTCCTCCTATTTAGATGATGTTGCTCCAGCATATACTAATATATCCGTACCACCCGTTAATAATGTACAACAGCCTGCTCCGTCTGTTCATTCCACTGTTCAAGACACGACCCCTCCACGTCTCCATCTTCCCGCGCCTGTTGTCACTTCCCCTACTGCTGTTACTACTACTACTGTTCCCCCTACTATTGGTCCTCTCAATCCTTTTGCGACAGCTGCAACCCAGAGTCCACCCCCATTACATATACCTCTTATACCCGCCATGACATCAGCAGCTACAACCCAGTCAGTTCATGCTCTCGCCTCCGCCACAGGGGGTGCCGTAGGAGGCCACCTTCGCACCCCGCCACAAATTAAACGAATGACGGTCAGAGAATTAGCATTGCAACGTACGCCGAAAGCGGTCACATATGAAAGCCTTAGACAGTATATTACAGATTGTAGATATGACCCAGTACCTGGCAGGGAGGGAGACATGATGTTAGTCTCGTTACGTCTACGACGCGTTACAGATTATTTGATGTTATTACCAGAAATGACAAACCATCTAGACAATATATATCATTTTATTAGAACAGGGGAGAGACCAGAATGTATTCGCGAGGCCATGGCATATCAGAAGGCTGAGACACAGGGTTTGATCTTACGATTCCTGATTAATTGTTTGATAAGGGAACGAGATCGGCCAGGTGCTAGAAAAGAAGAGATGGATACACTGATGAAATGGAGTAATAATATTGCAGATTGTAAACATGATAAACAAAATTGCATAGATTTCATGTACAGAAAGATTCGTAAAGAAATCGTAACAATGCACGAAAGAAGCAAGGCTGAAAGGGAAGCCGAGTCTGACAAGAATGAATCCTCAGAGGAGGAGAACTTAGATAATCCAGTAGAAAAACAAGGCACAATAGCGTACGTAGGTAGAGTGAAGCTTCCTAAACAGTATCCTTTTGACAGACCCATTTGTCTAGAAAACCAGAAATGTTTCCTTTCTCCCATACCAGAACAATGTTCTCTTGAACATGTATTCCAAGACACCGATAAAATACTAAAAGAAAGAATAGGTTACAGTGAACTTAGTACTATGCGTGATCAGGAACTAGCACGATCAGCAGTCCAATGGGCTGGAGATGATGTTATATGAACAGATAGATGGTCTTATGAACATAGATATATCCTGAAGGGAACGTAGGGGACAAGGAGGGAATGAGGTAAATCGAATTTTATATGACCAGGTATGTCCCCTATCGTGTACCCCAACGTCCCATGTACATGCATGACCTCCGTGCATTTCCTTTCCATGGCCGAAAATGAAGACGCAAATACATTTGCGTCCAACGTTAACATGTTATCTACCAAGTTCTCCAAGAAAGCAACATTAATCTGGTTTCTAAACCTATGTTGCCAACGTCTATACAACGTCTAATACAAAGAAATGAATTCAAGCAACAGATATGAACAGAGGTATAAATAACATTAACTCATCAGTTCACAACTAAAACATCAACTCCTGGTGATTATAACAGACAAGCAAATTAATCAATAGACAATGGTCGTATGTTGGTGACAACTTCTCTCCGGAAACGTTGCGTTGTCACCAACATACGACCATTGTCTATTGATTAATTTGCTTGTCTGTTATAATCACCAGGAGTTGATGTTTTAGTTGTGAACTGATGAGTTAATGTTATTTATACCTCTGTTCATATCTGTTGCTTGAATTCATTTCTTTGTATTCGTCTCCCCAGATATATATTTGTTGCTTCATCACTAAATACAAATTGTTTCTGAATATAACTTACTTCCTCCCTTGTGTTCTCTTTTCCTTCCTTGGATTTATTCCAGCTAATTACAAAGTGTGATATCCTATGGATACACTGGAGTGGGTTACATGTGTACGACTCATAACTAAGATTTACTGTTTTCTAAAACAAGTCCCATGTAGCATACTTTAATTTTATTACAATGGCACACAGTTCTCTTTGGGCTTGATATGTACCCAATATGATTTAATTTCAAAATCTTCCTGCAGCCTGCTTCAGAGAAAGAAAATGTTTTGCTCAAGATATAATATGCTCATTTGAATGGTAATTTCTTTTGATACTCTTCTCATGGCCATCTTGTTTCAGTAGGGGGGGGACGAGCTGCCCAATATCTGGTACTGTATCATGTCAATTGATGAGTTTCAAAGTGACAGGTGGTTATGCGTGCATGGGCCCCCTTTTATCAAAAGTTAATTTCCTTGCATTTAATGCATCACATTATATCTCCTTGGTGTTAATGATGCACAGAATGAGTTCAAGATGTTCGTATTATTTTCTCAGGGCTTACACTAGATCTGGAAGGGCAGGAGTTAAGAGACGGCCCTGTGCGGGGGGAGCTCAAGCAAGTTGACCATGGGCATGGGGTCAGGAATGATTATGTACACATGTTATTTTAATTTTTTTTTATTTTGTCCTCATTCGCGTTCATGGTTTCTAGCTGCCAAGCAACCAAGCAAGGGAGAAAGGTATAACAGAGTACCGTCGTGCTGCCTCAGTCTGAGCTGGCAGGGATAGCAGACAGGGAGTGGCAGTGAATTCCCAACACCAACTACTGGCTTACACCAATCAGAACGCCTTGTTGCCAATGAGGCAACAAGGCGTTCTGATGACACCCATTGAGCCAGTTACCACCATTGCTAATGCCTGTCATTATAAGTATCGGGCATAGCAGGGAGAATGAACCATGGCTACGTAATCATCGGACCTGGGGGAAAAAAAAACAGATTCAATGCGACCAATCAACAAGTGACAAAAGGCTCTCTTATCTTGTTTCCCAGCCCTGGCGAGGTCTAGTGTTGAAATGTGAAGGATTGAAGTTCACCAGTCATGAAAGGAAGGGATGGAGGCATCCTTCCAATGCTTACAGATTTCTCTGCGGGCCGCCAGGATAGAATAGAATAGAAGGTCCTTGGCTGGACTACGAGTCTGGTCCACAACTCCAAAGATGACAATACGAAGATCAATCACTACTGTGAAACCCAGAGCAGATGACAATTTGCTGCTGATCGAGTCCCAGAAAGATGGTAGGTGAGGGCAATCAAAAAACATATGCGTATCCGAGGCCTCTTTTAAGCCACACCGTGCACAAGCCACAGGACCTCCCAGGGAGAGCTTGGATAACGTCTGTGGGGAGTAGTATGCCCTATGCAGGGAGAAAAGATGGTTTCTACGAAGCCAGTCTGGTTAAACTAAGTCCCATAATACTTTGCAGGACATTAACCACAGGTCTTTCACATTCAGGCCTGGCATTGATTCTCCCCATAATAGCTCAGGAAGGTGAAACTTGCCATCAATCTCTTCCAGTATTAAATTATACCATAAAGAATTCTCTTTTTTTGCTGGAGGCTTATCTAATAGTAGAGATTCAAGTTCACAACCTCCTCCTAATGGCGTGTTGTTCCACCGTGTAGTTAGGATAGTTACTGCATGAGCCCAACATGATTTTTGCAAGTATTTGATTCTAGAAAGGTTAGGCCCCACCTTGTTTAGTAGATATTCCCAAGGAAGCAGGGTCCCTTCCAAAAACAGGTCTCCCCAAACTGTTATTCCAGCCTTTCTCAACGGGAGTGCTAATGTGTCGCCCACCCAGCCTGGAGCCAAAGGTAGGTCCCATATTGGAGATCTGCTAGAGTAATACCCCAATTTTATTGAAGATCTCATCTTTGCCCAGGTTCTTGCCAGGCTATGCAGCACCTTCAATTTTACCTTTTTAAAAAATGTTGGGGTCACCAAATTTAAACAAGTAGCCTGATTGCCCAACTCCTTCACATTTCAATAAAGCCAGAAACATGCTACCAATACCCTCCCCATACTTGCGTGAGATAGTTGAAACGCCCACACATAAATCTGTAACTCTGGGCCCGCCAGCCCCCCCTTCTCCCTGCGGCGCCTGATTTTTTTCCAGGCTATCCTTGGATTTTTATTATTCCAAATAAATGAAGAAATTTCGCCCTGTAACTTAGCCAACAACGAGGGATCAAAAAAAAGTGGGATTATATTAAATAAGAAAGAAACCTTCAGTAAGATAGACATTTTTACGAGATTTACTTTGCCTAATAAAGACAGGGAGAGGAGCTGCCAAGATCTCATTAGCTTTCGACATTCCTTTGCAACTACAGCAAAGTTCAAGGGGGCGATAAGGCTAATATTTTTAACAATGTTTAGCCCTAAATAACGCAGACTTGTGCTTAATTGCTCATTGAATCCAGTTGCATCATCATTCCAAACCTTTATCTCGGTCTTCGAGGCATTTACCTCGTAACCTGAGACTTCCCCGAATTCCAAGGCTAACTTAATGGCTGCAGGAAACGCGGTGTTGATTTCTGAAGTCATTATCATGACATCTTCCGCGTAGAGGGCCACCCTCTTTTCCCAATCTCTATAGATAAAAGGCTTGATGGTATCATCCTCTCTTAATTTCTGCGCGAAAGGCTCAATATAGAGATAGAAAAACAAAAGGGATAGAGGGCAGCCCTGTCGTGTTCCTCTTGTTACTGCAAAGGGTTCAGACAGGCCCCCATTTACCAAAACAGAAGCAGTTGGACTATGGTACAGCAGTTTCACTGCTCTGCGAAAGCCCTCACCCACGTTAAATTTGGTCAAGGCCCCCGACAGGTATGTCTAATTGACCCTGTCGAAGGCCTTGGTGGTGTCCAACGTGAGCATAGCCAATGGAATGGAGTCCTTGGTCGCAATATCCTTGGCGCCTATTAGGTCGTAAATTAGTTCATAAAGTTGGCGACCCCTAACAAAACTCTTCTGGTTAGGATGTAAAATATCGGGGGCAACCTGACCCAACCTACTTGCTAAAAGGGATGCAAAGATTTTATAGTCTGAGTTCAAGATTGATATGGGGCGATACGAACAACAGTTGGTAGCGGGTTTGCCAGGTTTTAAAATAAGCGTAATAGATGCGCCATTCCAAGATGTTGGTGGAAGTGCCCCCTCCGGCAGTATTTGATTGAACAGGACAGCAAGGAAGGGAGATATTTCTACCACCAGATTTTTATAGAGCTCAGCTGGCAGGCCATCAGGGCCTGCAGCCTTGCCCCCCTTGCTACCCTGAATAGCCAAAACAACCTCTTCCTCTGTAATCGCTTTATCCAGGAAGGCACTTTGTTCAGAGGATAGTGAAGGTAAAGAGACACTCTCCAGCCATCTAGCTATACTATCAGTGGTGATGTTCCTGTCTTCCTGATATATGCTTTGGAAGAAGTCTTTGAAGGCTGTTCTAATATCTGAATCTGAAGAAAAGGTGCACTGACTTGTTATAAGAGAATCTATGATGTTGCGTGCCTGGTCGGTTTTTGACTTCCAGGCCAGTAGTTTACCAGCCCCTTCCCCATATTCAAAGTTGGCTAACTTGCTCACCTCCCATTTCTGTAGGATACGTTGATTTAGAACGGAAGCCAGTTTCTCTTTTAATGCAAGCAAATTCCTATGTAATAGTGGAAAATCATAATTTGGAGCATTATTACTGGTTTCTAAATTTGCTTGTGCTGCAAGTATGTCAGTTTCAATGGATGCTATTTCTTGTGTATATTGCCTCCTTCGAAACACTACCTTGTTCTTAATTACACCTCTGAGAAAGCACTTAAAGGCATCCCATACTATGCCAGGCTCAGCAGAGCCGATGTTTGCTTGCATAAACTCTTGTGCTTCAGATTTAATGAATGAAACATCATCCGGTGTCGAAAGAAAAGACGGTCAAAAGACAAGATCTGGAGGAAGGTGTAATTACTCCAACTAGATCCAAGGATACTGAAGAATGATCAGACAAATGCGTAGGCAAATAGCTAACATTCTTTACAGAATCGACTAAGTTGCGGCTTATTAAAATAAAGTTAATTCTGGATTTGGTGCCGGTATTTGTAATTTCGAAACGAAAATCCAGATTCCAGTCCTGCTCTTGCTCTCCAGATATCTATGTATCCATATTGACTCATACAATTAAGAAGGAAAGCTCTAGACTTTGACAATACTTGCTGCCTACTACTTGGGGTCTTATCAAGCACTGGATCGAGCACGATATTAAAATCCCCTGCTATGATAATAGGCTCGGATAAGTGCAAAAGATGAGAAAATAGTAGTTCTAGAGCTGTGGGATCATCCCGATTTAGCCCATAATAACCTACTAAAGTCAAGCGTGTTCCACCTATATCCACAGTGGTAATTTACCACCTGCCACCAGAATCCACCTTCTGCGTGATAACTCTTGTATTTAAGGATTTTCTGAAAAGAATAGTCACACCCCTTATGTTTAATGTCTGGGACGTGGATACTGAGACGTCTATCCACCTGTTCTTTTTTTTTTTTTTTTGGTAAACCTTTATTGTTACTTAAGTCAGTTACAGTCATGAGTATTTAAACCATCACGGTCGGCCATCAAGACAGAAGCGGTCAAATCAAAAGAAGTAAGCCATAGCAATACAGGAGTCCGCTCCTCAAATACTCTGTTGTAACACAGGCGAACGTTCTTACCATAATGGTAACAGGATTAAAGAAGGTTCCGTTTTTACTTATAAATTAAGAAAAAAACAGGATCTGATGCAGTACAATTAAACCAGAACAAATCAAGGGATATTCGTTAGGCAGGATATTCACGGTCAGGATTACTGTAGGCAAGATATTAGCGCTGGAGTACATAATCAGGATAATCAATAAGCAATGCATTTCTCCCACCGAGACAGTTCCAGACCGCAGTAAGCAAAGCATTAGAAAAAATTCCACCCTCATTATCTGAAATAGGAAAAACATGCGAAGAGGTAACTCCACGCAGATCCCGGGAAAAGGAGAAGAAAAGAGGAAAGTGAAGACGAGCCAAGAGTAACAAAAATAAAAGAAGGCCATAGAAACAAAAAAGAAAAGAATAAAAACAATAACACCCCTCCCCCGTCCCCCCACCCTGCACCCCTGCATATGGCTACGGCCTACCCCCCTAGCAGCGTGCCTGTCGCCCAGTGTCTGAAACCCGAAATATAGAAGAGAGAGAAAGAGAAAGGAGAAAGAGACAATAATCTACACTAAAGTAGAAGAAAAAAAAAGGGAGGAAAGGAAAGAAGTTAACTAGAGCCCCACGATAGGAGAAAGAAGAAATATGGAGGGTTCTCATTGCAGGTTCCCCGACCCCCCCCCCCCCCCCCCCCCACCGCCGCATGGCATTTCAATTACACCGGAATTATAACCAAAGCATCGGAAACACCAACATAATCAGGATAGCAGTCGCCGCTCAGCTCCTCAAATCACACAGTAAAGATGTAAATCCCCCCGTGAAGCAACAATGGAGACCCGAGTGCCATCGACTCCCACAGACCCACCCGGCTCCAATCAAAAAATTACACAGTCTGTGTAGTGCAGGGTCGGGCCAACAAAGTACCAGATGGAGCACGCAAGCCAGTCCAGGAGAAGCCAGAGTTATTACGATGTCCCATGGTACGACACACTCGGCAGCCGTCCACCTTCACCCACGGAGCCAGGTGTCCCTGCGTCGGTCCACTTAGAACTACCAGGGAGTCTCTCAAATAAGCATACTCGCCTCTCAGCCACAATAGAGTCACCTCCACACCCGACAGCAGCGTCTTCACAGGGGACTGCAGTATGTGCCACGCAAACAGTGTTTCCCAGAGCTGATACCGGTCTCGGGTTATCTGACCGATCCAAAGGCAACCGGGATCCTCCCCGTAGCACGCTTGTCCAGATTGTGACCCTCCAGCACACAGGGGGTATCCGATCTCTTCCCCCCGGTCTTCAGTTCGCACTGCCAGCGCCATGATCAGATAGGACCCATCGAGGCGCCATTTCCAAAAGGAATTCACACATGAGCACAGCTCAGACGAGCATCAAAGCCGCCGGCCCCCGCCAGAAAGAGGAGCGTAGTCCACCAAGACCTCCACATTAGTGCACAACACGGGTGCCATCCTCACTCACCACTAAAGGGCACATACGAGCCCCCTCAACCCAAAAAGTGCCACAGCAACGTTTTACATCAACCAGCTCCGGTCAACTGGAGCGTGGGATGTAGACAGTTATACACGGGTCCAACAAAGTACCGTTAGGGAAACAAAGAGCAACTTCCAGGTTCCCGTTGCCATCAAGCTGTGTTCAGGGAGGGAGAGCGATCGGCGTAGAGGGACGGCTCATTCCACTTTTACCAGGCTCTAATGATCACGCGCTGGAAATACACTTTCGGGGGGTGGGCTGACCTCCATGACGGTTGGCCGGCACCTTCCGGGTCTGCATGTCCGTTGTTGTTCAACTTGCGGCTGGCAGCAGCATCACGTGGGGTCCCGGCTTCAGGTATTGTGCAGGCCGCAACGTGCGGGGGTCCGTATCTCCATCCCCGAGGCTCGGAAATTCCCCAAAGTCAAACGCAGCATCAGAGTACCCCTTCCAACGTACGGGAGCACCGTATCTACGCGGGACAGTCGACTGGATCGGGCGGCGGGGGAAGAAGGTCGGCGGAGCCGGGAACCCGAGCGGCCATCTTGGTCGCCGGTCCGGCTCCGCCCCTCCCCACGTGTTCTTCTTGACCAATTCGAGCATCTCAGACTCGATTAAATGTGTCTCCTGGAGTATAATGACCTGCGCATCCGAATCTCGTAGATATTGTACGATCCTATTTGCTCTTGGTTTGGTGCGCAGACCATTTACATTACAGGAGAGGATCCTAAGATTGCTCATAAGTCATAAGTCGTGCCTTACCCACAAGGCACACAAGTCTAGCTAAAAAAGGAAAATCATCTCGAACGCCTACCAAAGTTAAATAAACTACCCATATTTTATCGAAATAATAATCAGAAACCAATCCGAAAATTAGGAAACGTTTATGTTTTATTTCCCAGCCCCTTTCACCCCAGTGCCCCAACCTGCCCTCCCCCTCCCATGAGAAACCCTTGTAATATCTAACCGGATCAAGTCCGGATGATGGTACCCCCTACCCTACGAATTTTTTTTTTTCCTTTTTTCCCTTTCTTTACTTTTTTTTTCTCCCTTTTCCTTCCCTTTTTTTCTCCCCCTTTTTTTTCCTAATGATATATTTTCTCTTTTTTTTCCAATCGTTTTTACCTTTATTTGAATTCTCCTTATTATAAAGGCCCTTTTTACTTTCCTTTACATCAATTACCCCTTTTCCATTAGATCTCTTTATTAACCCAACCTAATCGTAATGTGCTACACTAGAGGATTAGATAACTAAATGGCTAAAGAGCCAAAGAGCTAGAGCCGAACAGCTAAGGAGGGGGAGAGGGATCAGAGCAGGGAGCTAAAGAGCAAATGGTGCAGGGATCCTATACTGATGAGTCACATCACTGCCTTTTTAACCAGAGGCCCCCTTTTCCCCTCCAAAAGACATCAATAGCTCATCTGCTGCCTGAACTGAGCGGACATTAAACATCCTGTTGTTAAACATGATTTTTAGTACGGCGGGAAAGCCCATCTGGACTGTTGCACCCGGCTTCCGAAACGCATCCATCCTCCTCCCGAACTCCCACTGTTTTTCCAGAGTAGTCCTGGATAAATCAGATCGTATCTGGAAAGTGAACCCTTTACCTGTTAAGGATTTTTGCCTTAGAGCTAGGTTAAGGATGTGCTCCTTAAGAGCGTACGTATGGAAGTTTACCAAGATCTTTCTTGGCTTAGTCCTTTGGGGGTTACGCCTGAAAGGGTCTCTATGTATCCGTTGGATATCTTTAGCCAACTCCTCTTCAGTTTGATCCAGGTTGAGGGCCTGCTTTAATAGCGGAATAATGAAACCTTTAACATCTGATCCCTCACTGCCCTCTGGTACGTTCAGGATTCTGATATTACTAAGCCTTGCGTTGTTTTCCAATGTTTCCATTCTTTCCGCTATTGCCAGGTCCTCCTTCTTGAGTTTAAGAATGTCCTCTTTAGCATTATCAAGATGTAGAGATAGCCCGCCAACAGTCTCTTCCAGAGCCTCCTTTCTTGTGGTGAGACCATCTATTTTGCTATCTAAGGATTCACAGTATCTTCTAATCTCTCTCTGATTTGATGTAGACTCTTCGAATCCCCTTTTGATGTCAGCCGATAAGGTGGAAAACATGAGCTGCAACAAAGCTACTGAAACGCAAGTAGTGGGGTTAGACGTGGAGGTAGTATCACTACTGACTTCTGCTGTGGGAGGGGTATCTAAGATTGTTTGTAGTGAACTACCGATGTTTATCTGTATCTCAGGAGTTTGTACACATGTTATTGCTCAATAATTGACCCATGTAGCCTGCACTAAACAGAGTGGGGGCCAGTCCTGCCACATTTCGTAGCCATTCACAATGTCCTGAGCTGAGCAAGCAGTACTATTACTGCTCAACTCATTATCTTTTAGCATATACAAAATTATGAAAAGGCATGTTGTTGTAACCAGAGACACTCGAACCACTGACTGTCAAGTGACACGTGTTTGCAGCAGGCGCATGAACCGCATGATCTTTCTTTCACAACACTCAATGTCACTGTTGCTCTTCATGCTAAATTGACCTCAAATATATTTTGCTCATGGATTTTTGAGCTATCCCTCAGGTGCTAGCTCTCCTGGCTGTTTGAAAAGAGTGTACCTGCTGAGTTTACCGTTAGTTTACATTTGAAAGAATTGTTGGTTAGTTACAAGAGAGCTGCTCATATCTGTGTGTGGTGTGAACGTCACTACTTTGAATCCCTGTGCGGCCAACAGGGCCATTCAGCCGGTTGACATCCAGAAAATGAGGTTTATTAAAATGAGAGAACTTAGAGCCTATTTCCAGGGCTTAAAAAAACAATATATCCACAGCGTTAAGTGGCATATAATCTAGTGTTTAGCGTGTTAGTGAAAGTGGACACACGTTTCTATAATTGGAGAGGCAGACACTGAGCGCAAACAGCCACTGCACGTCATGTTGAATTATACCAAGTAAAGATAGCTTAGAGTGTGTTTACTTTTATTTCCTGGGGAGAATATCACACGCTACAGCAATTTTACTGTAAAAATGTGCATGGGGACAAGGGGCCTGCGTGTTACTAGTGACGGAGAGGGGGCATCCTTCCAAAGTGATTGCAAAAGAGAGACCGGGTTTTACACAGCACTCATGAGACTCATGTGAGGTGAGGTCTTCAGTGTATCCTCGTTCCAGTAAACAAATAATTATAGCAAGATTCTTCTTGTGACCACCCAGACACATTTAATAGTGATGTAGGTGCATGGCATCTGTGCACAGGGGCATCAAGGGCTGCTGAAACCCTGAGTATTGCTTTATTGTGCTATGCATACACCAGGCAGGGGCTCCAGTTTTCCTGACCTGACTTCACAAGAATAATTGTTTCCAGGTCAATCCCTTTCTTTCACCTCTCGATCTTTTAGCGATATTTTAATTATTATTGCTCTTTTCTGTTTATTTATCTACCTTTTCTTGTGCCTTATTTATTCTCTGTTTTATTTCGTCTTTCTTGTTAGTTCCTGTATTTCCCCAACTGTTCTAGTGTAAAATGTAAATTGGAGTTACGAATTCAGTTTGGATGCTGCCTATGCAAGGGTGAGGCTGACAGTGCTCCAGGAAGCATTTGACCTATGCCCTCGGATTAGATCTATGCACAGGGGCTTAGAAGCCTATAGGCATACACCAAGCACCCTCAGAGTTAACTGTCCAGAACAGCTCTTAATGCGTTCATAGGTAATGCGAATAATGAGGTCTAGAACATCCAAATACACGCAACAGGGACACCATCCTGGGGGCCAGTGTGCTACAAAGAGGACCTGTAACATGGTCATGTCCCAGTCTTACTTTTTAAATTGTACTGCTTTTTAACTGTTGCTGTCTGCCAGCCACAGGGTCTTTGGCTCAGTCTGTCGAAGGGGACCCCGGAAGCTTCAAGCAGTGATTGCTCACACTTTCTGTCTTAGCCTGACTTGGCAGGAGTCTTCATCTAAGTCTGTGCCTGCTCCCCCACTGAGCGAAGGGCAGGATGCTCGCCTCCACACACCGATCAGTGATATCACTGCAAAAAGACCTAGAGCATCAATGGCCACAGGACAACCACATACCTACTGTGAAAGAGTAGCACACAGTGACACAGATAGACATAGCACATGGTAGGTCGGCGTCTGATAAGCACCCGATTCGACTGACAGTTTTGGCAGTCACTGTCTTTGTTTGAACAGATTCACAATTACTTTGTTAACCTTCCTGCCTTCTCAAATTTGCTTGAAAATGCACCATTTGTTGACGTTTTTTCAAAATGTTCTTGGGGGGAGAACCCCCCAAACCCACTGTAGGTGGTTCATGCACGCTTGCTACACTCGCTCGCCACAGTGCAGGGCAACAATTCTTTTCGCCTCACCACTTTCAAATGTCACCAGCTGCCACTGGGTTACGTTCTGTTTCTTTTATTGTACTCTCATATATTAAATCAGAGATAACATCTTTGAGACTTTCCTGTCCCTCCCAGGATATTTTGTATTGAGAATTGCAGAGTAAGGGAACACCTTGTTTAACAGTGATTACTATGGGATCTATGCCCATTTTACCAACATCATTATCTCCTGATGCCCAGATCATTTTACCAATTTTCTGTATTTAAGGTGATAAGTGAGTAAGATCTGTCATTGTAAAACATTTGCTAAAGTTATCAGAAGCCATTGTGATAAAAACATCATCAGGAGAACAATACATGCTAGCATTCGGTCTTTTCAATAGGTCTTGACCTAATAAGTTCTCAGCACAAATTTTATTGAGCACAAATGGGACAGAGGTGGTGAACTGACCTATAGTAACATCTAGGGGTTTGGAGATGGGCTCTGGACGGGAATACCTGAGAATCCCGGTGATGTAGTAATTCTGCCGGAGAGGGGAGCCCATTGAAATTAGTCATGAGCCACAGAGGTGCGTGTGGTACTCGTATCAATAAGGAAGTCAATTACGTCCCTTTCTATACCCATCGTGACATACAGACCTGCTTGATTAACTGGAAATATGACCCTCTTTCCTCCCTTTCCATTGCTGTCCTATTGTGAATATTCAAAGATATTGTAATCAATGTGAGTATAATCTTCATTATAGAAACTTCGGTGAACTTGTTGGCCATCAAAATAATTCTGACACCTATTGTCATTCTGATGCTGGTTGAAATCTTGCCTATTTGTGCCACCTCTTCCTGAACGCCTTGGCACTGAACCACCTCTTCCTCTTGCCACAATTGCTTGGCCCTGTTGGCTAGGGCATTCATTCTTCCAATTTCCCTCCTGGAAGCAATAGGCACACTGATTATAGCCTAATCCTACTCTGTGTTGCTGTGCAGGAGCAGATGAGGCTCTTCTACGTCCTCCTACCCTCACATTTTCCATACCCATTTGTCTTACTCTGTATGGGAAGGGTTGCTGTTGCAAAACCATTCTTTTCAATTCTTTCATTTTCTTATCATTCTTTTCTTTATTCACTTTCTGATAATTCTCATAATACGTAGCCATTACCAAAAGATCTGCAGGTTCTTTAGTTGGCCAGGTGCTCTCTGATACTTGAATCATGTCTCCCAATTCTTTCATCAAATTATTCACAAATTTGTCAGCAAACATTCTTTTCCCCATCACGGTTGCCAAATCCTGACAACTGTGAGCATTGAATATTTCCTCCATCCTAGTGAAATAGTTTGAGACTTTATCTGTAGGCTTTTGTTTACAAGCTGTTATTTTATCTCAATTTCCCTTGGTATTATTAGTTGCAATTTAGCAATAATATGATCAGGTAAATCAAAAAATAGGTTCATCTGGTCTGTCTCCTGGCCTTTTCTGCATGTCTAGATTTTCAAAATGTCCCCAGGCCTGCCCAAAGTGTGCTACATCCTCAGGTCTACGTATACCATTCTGTAGTCCTCTGGCGATTAGGGGATCAAAAACTAGATCCAAGTCCTTCAATGTCATTACACATAATTTAGGGGCTGGCTCTAGGGCTTCATAAAACCCCTTTGTGGTTTTTCAAAAGTCTGGCAAATCTTTCGTTATTACCATTAATTCATTCCTACTCCACGGAGTATGGACGAATTGGGGAATGGGGTTCTAAGCAAGAACACCAGCAGCAACAGGGGGCGCAGGAAGGGGGATTTTCTCCATTCATTTCTTGATATTTTCTTCTAAAGTTAACACCCCAATGCAAACAATTTTCAACAGCCCAAGGAACATCTTGGGAAGGGATCAATTGACCTTGCGCATCACGCCACAATTGTAACACTTCTTGAGGGGTATTTTTATTACACAATGTCCACCAGGCCTCTATCCTTTCTGTCATATATTCATATATTGAATGAGTAAGTTTAGCTGAAAAACATCAAACGTAAAAACTGTTGGCATAACAGTATTCATGATAGCATTATTTATATCATCCATCCATCCATGGGCTATCCATTTTAGTTCTTCTGGGTCAGCTTTCTGTGATCCATATCTGGTTTTAGGTCTCTCGCTCCATCTCCCACTCCTATCTCTCAAATTACCACTCTGCTTGAGAATCAAAGGTGGGATACCTGCTGATTGGGATGCAGAGGGGGTTTGTCCAGCCATTAACCCTGGTAGAAAGTGTACCTCAGGGGTAGTCAGTACATTTGGTGCAGATTGCTGTTGAACAGCGGGCAGATTTAGTATTGGTCTGGGTGGGACAGGCAGTTGATGTCCTGGCAATTGGACAGGAAGAAATGGTACATTTGGAATGGGTACTAGAGGTGTGTTTCCCTGCTTACCCATCTGTTGTGGTACATTTTGTGCCATTGGGGCAGCTTTGGGAACCTATGGGACATATGTTGCGGGATTCTCCAGTATTCACTCTAATAACTCATCCCTTTCCTCACGTTGTTTGTCTTGTGTCACATATCTATTGTTAGTGGTCATTCTAAATTCTCTGTCCATACATTCAATACTTTGTTTGTTTTATTTGGTCTTATGCTTTGGCTTTCTGCAACACTCTCTTTTTCTGTTCCAGTTCTCTCTCATTTTGTTCTTTTAATCACTAACATTGTAGAATGTTTTCCCCATTTATTGAAACTGTACCACAATGTTGTCTCACCTTTTTCTCAAACAAACACTGCTGCAAATATTGAATTTTATCTAGATCAAGTGATTGTCCAGCGGCCATCTCAAATCATCATTTCCCTTAGTATATATATCAATGCCATTCTCTGTTCCACAAGTTCACACCTGTCCCATATTTTGTCATCATCTTCCATGCAGGACTCCCCTCAACCGATACTGGTTGGGACTCATCCAGGCGTGGACTCATGAAACAGCAACAACGACACTGTGAATCATATTTCATGTGTTTGCTCATTGTGCCTTAAAGTCAAAGACCATCTAAATGAGAAAAATGTCCAATTCAATCAATACAGGCCTATTTATGAGGTCCAACCCGAAACCCAGCCAATGTGATGTACTACAATTCTCAATACCAAAAACTAATCTAAAATTCAATCCGCCTATTACAAAACAACTCACAACAATCTCACCAAGTGTTTGTTGAAGATGTCCGACTTTCTGTACTCTGCAATTTAGCCACTTTTCGCTTGATCTGTTTGGAACCTCTGCCGGGGAGATACTGTTGCCAACAGACAGCAGTTCGGGACTTCAGGTGGCAGCTGTGAGAAACCAGACTCCTCTTACATCTGCCCCCACAATGAATTAGTCTTGGGTCGTGTCAACTCAGCCACAGACACAAATGCTATTGGATTTCCCATGTAAAGGGCCCTGTTCAGGCCTCATTTGTAGATAGTGCACCACTGCTCCCTAAATAATACCACTCTTGTCCACTTACATTCAAAGCAGTACAGGTAGTCAGAGGTAAAGCAGAGCAGTTTATTCATGCTTGAGCAGGAATTACCCAACACACAAAAAACATGTCCGGGAAGGGAATGATCAACTAAAACAATTCTCCTTTCATATTTATATTATATTTCAAACAAGTATGTGTGCAGACTCCACTCCCCTCAGCCATTGGGAATTTCCTTCCACTTATACATACAAAAAATAGCTAATCACACTACATTTTCAAGATAAGTAATGTAAAAGAGACTCACATGGATTGACTAACTGCAAATAGGGTGGAAAAAAGTGTGGTTTTCCATCTTAGAGAAGCACAAATGATTAATACTGTGTAATTATTCTAACAACCATCCGGTATTTTCCAATGGCATGGAGAACAAGAAAATGCACAACTTAGCACATACATGGAAAAACTTCACAGACAACGATGTACAAAGTCCGGTAGATACAAAAAAGTCTGGACTCACGTTTATATCATACTACCTTTCCCTCATCAGGTTCAGTGGGTGGACTCTGTCTAAGTCGAGGAGATGCTGGCTCGGAGTCGGGCAGAACGACAGGCAGCAAGCCCTTCTCTAGTGGGCCCGGCATCAATGAACGAGGTGCTGATGCTGGCTGCTGTGGTGCCAGATGCCGGTTCGGAAACAGACAGCGCCAAGGGTGAACCCACCAGCGGTAACCAGACCATAGGGCCCTGGAGATCCTTTGGGTGCCAGAGGGAATCAGAAGCGTGACAAGGTTACACCGCATAACCTCTTGAAAGACTTCTACTTGCAGCGAGGTTGCCGATGTGCCTTGGAGTTCGAGGTACATCTGGACCAGAGATGTAATTGGTTCCTCTAATTGGGTTCAAGACCAAAAGGCATTGTGACACCCTCACACCTTCTGGTAAGGGGTCAATTCCCACTAGGTCTTTTTGATACTTTTTCTTTGACTTACCAGAAGATTTTGACCAAAAGGAAGATCAGCTACTGGAATGACAGTGGGACTGGGAGCAGGTCCACACTCTACTTAGACGTGATGTGGGACCTGTGTGATGCCTTTGGTATTTGCCACAGAAGTCGCCTCTTGATCTTGGAAGGCTCTCCGGTTCATCTGGGTGCTGTTACTGTAGACTGTGAAGCCATGTGACGTACCAAAGTAGCAAAGGTAAACCTTGTGGTAATCTGTTACCGACATCTGTTTCCAACAGTCCTTACAAGGCTTAAACCCTGCTGTCTAAAGAAAGACATCCCTTGCATACTGGAATTTTTTTGCAGTAGCAAAAAAGCTCTTAAAAAATAAGATAAAAAAGGAACAGACGTCAGCATACATGGGTGGTGCTTATATGCTGTTCTGCTTGCCATTTCTTGAGAGGAAGGACATTGACGCAGATTGCATGATGCCATCTACTAACTGCTGGGGAAAATTCACAAGGTAAGGAATCAGCGGTTATAAGTATCCATCAGAAATATAACCTTGTATGTAATGTTTGTGGCAAGCGCCTATTCGGGGAGAAAGGTGGGTTCCATGTGAATCTATGAAAGTTACCAATGCTGGAGAACCACATTTACAGTTAAGGAGTTACTTTTCTCTGCAGCATTGTATATTTTATAGGTTTACATGCTTAAATCAGAGGTGTATGCGGTACAAACATTTCAATTCATTTTGTACATTAGGAGAGGATGTTGTAATAGAATACGCATGCTCACCTTATTAGAACAGATGACTGACAGACGCCTGTCCCACCTCTACATCGGTCTTCAACTGCTTCTAAAAAATAGTATTTCATGAATGTGTGTTTGTTCCTCCACGTTGAAGAAGATAGGCAAGTGTTTACTATAGGCACTCTTGCATAGAGTGTTGATGAAGTCGCCACACTCTTTGTAGAATGGGCTTTACCTGTGTCTGCGAGAGGCATTTCTGCTTTCATGTGACAAAAAGCTATTGTTGCAGCTAACAATTTCAATATTCCCTGTTTTGGGACTTTGAAGCCTTTACATGATCTGGAGAAGGATACTAGAATCTGATTAGATTTTCTTATTTGCTTAGCTCTGTCAAGATAGTATTTAAGAATGCAGAGCTCTTTCTGCCTTAATTGTTGGACTTTGAAAAAATGTCTTTAGGACCACAGGATCTTTCAGATGACATTTTGTTGATAGTTCTTAGGAAGACTGTCTTTTGAGAGCTGTAAGAAAAGGTCTGCAATGGCAGAGGCCTGCAAACTCTTCTTGCTGATGTTCCGTTGAGTGGAAAGTGGGTTTCTCATGAGGTATTTTAGGTTTGGTTTGTGAACTAGTTCAAACTCATCTGTCAACAAAAGTGAAAACACCATATTTAGGGCCAGATGTAGGAAGGCTATTACCGGTCGGTAACGGCCGAAATCGGCCGTTACCGACCGGTAATAGGTTTTTTAGGTCTCGCAACCTATCAATGCGCGCAAGCGCATTGAGCGGAGCGAGAATTCATGTCGGCAAAATCCTCGTGAAACCAAGGGCTTCTTGCGCTGCGGTTTTCATTGAGTTCACGTGAATCACGTGACCAAACAAGCACGCGCATTCCCTTCTCCTCCCCTATGGCCGCACAGCACATCAAAGGGCTTTGCCCAGTGTGCGCTTTGCGGCTTCTCCTCCCCTAACACGCTTCTCCTCCCCTAATGCATCATGGCCGGCCAGTAGGCCGGCCGTACTTTCAGTTTCCCGCCCGCTCTCTCTTACTGGCCTCACATGTTTCACATTCCTGCATTTACTTCGGTTTTTTTTAACTATGCTAGATGGCTAACAGAGTGATGTACCTCAATTAAAACACGCAAAATCGTATAAACAAAACGTGAGACCTCAAATTACACAGTAAGCACAAAGCCGACAGCACATCAAAGGGCTTCGCCCAGCGTGCGCTCTGCGGCTTCTCGGCTTCTCCTCCCCTAATTATTTATGGCTCAGTTTCCCGACGCACGCATTTGTTCACATTTTTTTCACCGCTCTCCCCACTCGGCCCCCTCCCCTGCCCGCCGTGTCGCATTTCTCCTCCCCCTCCCCTTCTCTGCCTTCCCTCCGTCTTGTTAGTCAAGGCAGTTTCCGCGTCACGTGAAATGATTTAAGCGCGGAGCTGCTAGGCACACAAACAGTTGATACCGAAAATGCTGTGCTATTAACACCCTCTTACAGACACCCCATTGGCAATTATTGCAACTGCTGCCCAACTAAACCATACAGGTCCGTGCAGTCTCTCGCCACTTACATATACGCATCGTTTATATTCATTTCCTGCCTGTCTCATAGACGAGCGCAGCTCCCATATTTCCCGGCCCCCACCCACATTGTAAGTGTACAAAGCACCCGCTATAGTCGGACCATTGATATCCAGACACGGTATCTAGAGAGTCTCATGCAGGCTCCTGTACACCGCTATGCTACACATACATCCGCAGGCCAGTTCGTACTGTACCCACATAGCCCCCTCTCGGCCATCACACAGTATCTAGAGAGTCTCACGGGAACATCACTCTGGCGTATGTCCGCCCCAACACCCACACCGTGGGCACAGCACCCACTGGTGCACACAAAGGTACACGCACGGATCACCATGCAGGCTCCTGTGCCCCCACCCACATTGTAAGTGTACAAAGCACCCGCTATAGTCGGACCATTGATATCCAGACACAGTATCTAGAGAGTCTCACGGGAACATCACTCTGGCGTATGTCCGCCCCAACACCCACACCGTGGGCACAGCACCCACTGGTGCACACAAAGGTACATGCACGGATCACCATGCAGGCTCCTGCACACCTCTATGCTACACATACATCCGCAGGCCAGTTCGTACTGTACCCACATAGCCCCCTCTCGGCCATCACACGGTATCTAGAGAGTCTCACGGGAACATCACTTTGGCGTATGTCCGCCCCAACACCCACACCGTGGGCACAGCACCCACTGGTGCACACAAAGGTACACGCACGGATCACCATGCAGGCTCCTGTACACCGCTATGCTACACAGACATCCGCAGGCCAGTTCGTACTTTACCCACATAGCCCCCTCTCGGCCATCACTACACACACGGGTCCACGCACAAGCATGCTTGCATTACACACAACAGCTGTTCTAATGGTTCCCAATTATTCAAAGAAATATTATCCCTGACTTTATCTCCTGCGCTCGCAGCGCCAGCATTTAACTTCAAACGGAGGAATGTTGGCTGGCCGCGAGCTGCGTGATTAGATGAACCGATCGGATTGGAGCCCGGTTTGAAATGTGCGTGCGCTGGAGACGGGTCCTTGACGCAAGCCAATAATTAGACAAAACTATTCGAAGTCTTTAGACACGTAGGGGGCTAGAGAGACGTGAACCGCACGCCAAGAAGCGTCTGCGAGGTCTTGGCCTTGGACAGCCCACGTGCAAGGACCAGGGCCCTCATGAGTGCGCTACACCGGGGCAACTAGGGCAGGCACTACAAGGGACCTGCAAGTCCAACATAATCCATGTGAGGGAGCGTATAAAAATCCCTTCACACTGAGAATGAATGAGTACCTCTCCAATTCGAATTGTACACCTTGAAATTGCAATTACAGGTAAGAAGCCCTAACATCTAGCGAAGGATCACTAAAAGGTAGGGGTTCACAACAGGTCCCCTAATTAGATCTTTGGGTGGGACAAAACTACAATGCTAAGTTGGTCCAGTGTGAGAGGCAGCTGGGACATTAAGTGAAAGCAACAGGACCCTTGACTCTCTGCCCTGCTTTGGTCTCCCACGAATGGCGTGGCTACAACGCACCTTTTCACATTTCTGGCAGCAGCACTCGCTTCACAGGTTCCCATGACCAAAGCTCACCAAAATTAAAGAACTGCCATTGGGGCACTGCAGTTGGACAAAGCCATCACAGCCAGGGTTGGGGCTTTCAACCGCTAACAAATTGTTTCTGGCCCAACTCAATCCAGCAGCCATATTTGTGCCCTTGGGACAAGCCACAGTTAAAACCCAATTCCTCAGTAATCTGGAGAGACCACAATATAATTCCCTTCAGGATCATCTCTTCTATCAAAAACACATCAATACACCAACAACCACTAACCAAAAAAACCAACTAGCGTTCAAAAACCAAAACTCATCTCGAAAGAACCTCATTAACTATGCAACGTCAAGATATACAAGCTTCTACAACTGGATCTCCACTGCACTAGACAACCAGATACCGATCAACAACACATACAGGTCTGGACACAAAAGGAAAATAACACAGATTATTTATTACACAAGAAGAATGAAAACATAACATATTACAACACAAGTGGATAGAAATCAAGAGACGAAAAGGACAATCTACTACACTGGTATAATAGAGCATACAGAAGAGTCTTCAGAACCACAACAAGGCAACAATATATATATATATTGGCAACGCCAGTGCTTGTCTGATGTAGGTGGCAAATTTACCGATTCGGTAATTACGAATCATCATTTACCGATTCAGTATTTACCGAATCGGTAAATGACATGTAGGAAGCACTTTGAAGAGTGCTTCTGTGCCTTAAGGATTCATTATTTACCACCAACTATTAGTTGGTGGTAATAAGGAATACCTCTGTAAATACAAATGTGTGCATTTACACCAGTGCACACACATGCCCTTAGGGCATTTATGTATGCCACATGTGCACACCAGCACTATTCAGGGGTGCAACAAGGTGTCAAAGTGACACCCTGCCACCCTTGACTGTTTCCCTATTTTACCGAATCAGTATTTACCGATTCAGTAATTGACATTCATTCCTATGGGCCTCAAGGCCCATAGGAATGAATGGCAATTACCGAATCAGTAAATACCGATTTGGTAAATACCGAATCGTAACTATTCGGTAATTGTTACCGATTTTTTTACCCACATAGCATTTACTGATTCGAAAATACCGAATCGGTAAAATTCAGTCTTTTCGAATCGGTAAATTTCAATTACCTACATTTAGCCCTTAGTTCCTAAACTGTTAGTGGTTGTCTGGAGGGTGAGAACACAAAGGTAATGCCCTTTAGAAACTCTTTTACAATGGTATATGACCAGAGAGATAGCTCATTAAGGGCCCGATGTAGGTCAATCTACATTTACCACTTCATAAATACCGAATCATACCGAATCGGTATTTATGAAGTGGTAAATTAGAGGGGGGGAGATGTAGGTATTTCAGATTCGGTAAATACCGAATCTGTAAGATTCGGTATTTACTGATTCTGTAAATACCGATTCGGTACCCCCCATTGCTTCCTATGGGCCTTGAAGCCCATAGGATTCAATGGGCATTACGGAATTGGTAATTACCGATTCGGTAATTACCGATTTGTGCAAGGGTGCAGGGGGTGTCACTTTGACACCCTCCAGCACCCCAAAAAAAGGCATGTGAGCCATGTGGCACACAGACATGCCCTAAGGGCATGTCTGTCTGTCACATGGCATAGGTGTGCATGCACACATGTGCATGCACACCTGGATTCGGTATTTTAACACCCAATTGGATTGGGTGTTAAAATACCGAATCTGAAGGGCCTGTGGGACTGAAAGTAGTCCCACCTACATCCCAAATTTAAAAAATCGGTAAAATTACCGAATCGGTATTTTTGCGATTCGGTAATTTTACCGAATCGGTAAAATACCGAATCGGACAAAAAAAGGTCCCCTACATCTCAGTAGGCCAAATACCGGTCGGAAACGGCCGAAATCGGCCGTTTCCGACCGGTATTTGGTACCTACATCGGGCCCTAGGTGCTCTTTTTAAACCTGATATGGCTGCCAGGTGAACATTAATTAAGATATGCTTGAGTACCAACTTATTTACAACAAGGGGTGGTGAGGGACAGAGTCTCTGAATTAAACAGAATACTCTCACCCAGTCAAGAGATCAGGGCTAGATCCAACACCGTTTTTTAGCTCACTGCACCATCCCAGTTTCAGAACCCGGCTGTATGCAAATTAGTCTGGTCCTGTCCCAGTGCATGATGGGAACAGGGCAAACCAAACTACAAAAGCCAATTCTTACACTGGGAAGGAAACAAGCTACCGGGGACCGGTTTCTGGCATTTCAGCCTCTTCGGCCCGGCTTGCTTGAATCCTGATGGTGCAATGAGCAAGGGACTCACATCTGAGTATACCCTTCCACGCTTAGGGTGGACAAAAATATTTACAACAAGGGGTGGTGAGGGACAGAGTCTCTGAATTAAACAGAATACTCTCACCCAGTCAAGAGATCAGGGCTAGATCCAACACCGTTTTTTAGCTCACTGCACCATCCCAGTTTCAGAACCCGGCTGTATGCAAATTAGTCTGGTCCTGTCCCAGTGCATGATGGGAACAGGGCAAACCAAACTACAAAAGCCAATTCTTACACTGGGAAGGAAACAAGCTACCGGGGACCGGTTTCTGGCATTTCAGCCTCTTCGGCCCGGCTTGCTTGAATCCTGATGGTGCAATGAGCAAGGGACTCACATCTGAGTATACCCTTCCACGCTTAGGGTGGACAAAAATATTTACAACAAGGGGTGGTGAGGGACAGAGTCTCTGAATTAAACAGAATACTCTCACCCAGTCAAGAGATCAGGGCTAGATCCAACACCGTTTTTTAGCTCACTGCACCATCCCAGTTTCAGAACCCGGCTGTATGCAAATTAGTCTGGTCCTGTCCCAGTGCATGATGGGAACAGGGCAAACCAAACTACAAAAGCCAATTCTTACACTGGGAAGGAAACAAGCCCCCTTTTGAGTACCAACTTAGTCACTTGCAGAAGATGGGGGGGAGGGGAGTATCTCACACCACACACAAAACCTTTTCTACTTCACAGCAAATGTCCTGTTAGTAGAAACAGCTCTGGCTTGTGCCAATATAATTTTAGTCTGAGTTTCTTTCCGAACTCAGGAACCAAGCTGCTTCTGAGCGTCTGTTGGTTCTGGTGTAGAAACCTGGCCCAACTAAACACAAGATCCGCCCTTGATTCCAGCAGTATGGGTGGTACCTGTACCAATTATAGCAGTTCAGTGAATCAATATGGCCTCAGCCAGCTGGGAGTGATGAGTATACCATTGCAGGGTTCCCTTTTCAAATAACGGGTGTGTAGAAAGTACCATGTATGGTAATCCTGATACTTACTTTGACCTGAGACACTACCGGTCTCGTTTCTAAAGGCGCAAACCCAGATCGCCTGTGAAGACGGTAGTATCCGCTGATCTTCACTAAGTAGCAGGATTACCGTACATGGTACTTTCTACACACCCGTTATTGCTGGGTCGGAAATATCACCGGCAACGTAAACTTTCTACCATTGGAACTATACAGCCCTGAAGAGTCACGGGCCCAGTGCCTGTATGACTGAACACGTGTTGGCCGGTTGTTTGTTTTTCGTTGATGTCATTCTTCCAGAAAGGAAGAATTAATACACGGCATTTGGAAAGAAACCATACATATGGGTCTACCTTGTTTCATTCGATTTTAATCTGCTTTGTATCATTGATGACTCTCACACACACCTGTTAGAACGTGTGCACAAGACCTCTTATATATTTTCGGAGTGGGCCCTGGCCACTCTCTGCAGAGGTTCTCTGGGGTATCCTCTGACTTGTAGCACCGTCCAATACTATTTCTCTACTCCGCATACCTATCGCTACCAGCACAGGCGCCATTCTTCCTGTACACTCAGAAACCCCATACAGAACCCTACCCATTGGTCAGTAGATATTATTTTCCAGTTGTTATAGAAGGTAAAGGTTCTGCTGCTTACGGGGCCAGATATATTATTATATTATATTATCAGTGGCATCTTGAGTCCTAACCCTTTTGTTGCCCTTGTGTTTTTGTGGCTGCCTTGCAGCTCTGTCTATCTATGTGGATACTGCTGTTGGGGTACATCATTTTGGTTATACAACCGAGGTGAATAGGATGATTGCTACACTGAATACCTACACCTTAGTGTAGACCTCCATATGGCTGAATTCTCCCTCAGCCTCTAATGGACTGACGCTTTCTTTGCTGCAGAGACCCTATAAGAAATTGCGTTACTGGTTGAGAAGAGCATAAGTCCCACTCAAGCAACAACCAAAATCTTATTCAGAGTGAATGTGAGAAAGTGGCTCTATATATACTGGACAATAATGAACTACAGTGTGTATAGAGTCCACCAACCCCAAAGGTATAACTGAGGTTAAAGTCAGGACTGACCTTACTCTCCAAAGTGGTAGCTTGGTCGAGCAGTAAGGCAGTACCAGAGGGCAGTGCAAAGCATTTGTTGTACACACTCAGTCAGCAAAGGATTTCACACACTCAAAGACTGAACTCCAGGCCAATGGTTTTTATATCCAAAGATATAGTTGTTTTATTTTTAGAACCAACAGGCATAAACATATACTTTGCTAGATATGAGAACTCTCATGTAATTACTTTGCAAGGAAGCAGTAAAGCTGGTGAACACAATAGGTACAGGAGTTGCTGAAGGCAACTCAAGTCTAGACACACTTTAGCAGTGAGCTCAATGGATTGTTACCATAAAAGTACAGTTGATTACAGTACAGATTACTTTAGTAGTTCCAGGACTAGATCCAAGATTCAGTCCTGCGGTCTAGGATGAAACCAGATTAGCAAAAACGTTTTAGTTACTGTGGTGAATTTTCATGAATATAAAGCTGTTTTAAAAGTTCACACTTAGAAACTTTTCAATGACAATCTGGCAATGTTATTCAATAGGAGAAAATTCATGTTGCAAGTAAAGCACATTTGCGTTACTTATGTAATCCAGTACTGGACTTCTAGGGCCAGCACTGGGGTCTGAACTTAAAATAGGTAGGTAATTGCGTTTCAGTATTTCGTATGATTTTTAAAGAATATTTCAAATTTTCAAAAGTAGGCACTTAGAAGAAAGTTCATAGAAAAGCAATGGGTTCCTATGGAGAAAATACAGATTACTAGTAAACCCGGTAAGGATTACTTTTGCGGTTCTGTACTGGGCTGCAAGGCACAGTACTGGCTTCTCGTCTGTTTGCAGGTGAGTACTTCGGAATTCAGACTTCGGCTGATTTTATATGAATATTTGCAGTTTTCAAACTTCACAGAAAATTTTCGAGTCAAAATGGGTCAATGTTATCCAATGGCAGGTAAGTGAATTACCGGTTTCCAGGTGAGTACTTGGCTGGTGAAGTTAAGGTTCCGGGTATAGACTCAGGGGTCCACCAGGGTCAAGTAAGTACAGTCGGTTCCGCCCCAGCAGCGCAGGGCCGGCCGGGTGCAGAGGTAGGTAGGCCCAATGATATCCAATGAGAGAAAGAGGGCCTTCGGTTGGTGGCTGCTGGCTAGCAGGCCTCACGGCTGTGGGAGCTGGGCTCCTGGTCACTTGCTCAGGGCAAGGGGAAAGTAGGGTAGGACAAAGGTGGCACAGCCAGCGGCACTCGGGCGGCTGGGTGCAGGGTGCTCTTGAGCCCTCGTGCGCTCAATGTTATCCAAGGGGAAAGGTAAAAAAGGAACAAAGGCTGCAGGCTCGGGGACAGAGACTCTCCAGGGGCGACCAGCACTTCGAGAGGTAAGTTGGGATCTTGGAGCACAGGTAGGTACCTCAAAGGGAGGCACAGGGGGCTGTAGGGCGCCGGGCGCAGGGGTGTCTTTGGGTGTTGGAAAAGCTTACCCTCGGCTGGTCGGGGTTGGGTTGGCCCCTGGTTCCGAGTCTGCAGGTGTCGGCTGGTTCATCGAGGAGGGTCTTTGGGCACTGGACTTTGGGTCCCAGTCGCCGGGGGGACGTCCTTGTGGTCTTGGTTCGGTTGGGCCCGGCCCGGGCTTGGCGGGTGCAGAGAGGGCTGGTCTGGAGCTTCCTGGTTGGGACCAGGTGGGTTGTTGCAGCAGAGCCTCTGCTGATGGGAGTCTCAGTCTTTAAGAGGGTCAAGGCAGGCAGGTCCTCCGGGTGTCCCAAGGTTGCTGTCCGCAGGAGTCGCCGGGATTAGGCAGGAGCAGGTTCCAGGATCGACAGGCCGGTAGGGCTGGGGCAAAGTCAGTTGTTGTCGTCCTGTTGTTAGCAGCTGCACGGCGGGTCTTCTTCTTCTTGATCTTCTTCTTTCTTTTCGTATCGGCATCTGAAGAAGGAAGGTTCAGGAAGCCCCTAAATACTAAATTTAGGGGGGTTATAGGTAGGGCAAGGGCAGGGACCAATGGGTCCCTGTCCTGGGGTCAGTACACCCCCTAGCCTGCTCCTCTCCTGTGGGAGGGGGGCAAGAGCCTAGCTGGGATTGGGCAGGGCTACCCATCTACAATATGGGCAGAGCCTGGGGTCGTGCTTCACCTCATCTCCCTCACCTGAGGGGTGGGGTTGGCACAGGCTGGCACACCTCCCTTCCTGACGTAGTTTTTCCCGCCAGTCTTCCTGCCAGAGTGAGGGTTAGAACTGGTGGGGGCCAGTTGCTGGGAACAGCAAATGGTCTGGTGAAGCTCACAGAGGCTGCATGCCTTTGAAGCTTCCCCCCGCCTATCCTGGGGGAGGAGACCTAGCACCTCACCCAGGATGCGCATTGTTGCAGGCCCAGGAGAGCGGGGGGCTCTCGACTCAGGGGTCCAGCAACATGTCTGCTGTGTGGCAGCCTCTGCAGCCACTCAGCCCAGACGTGGATTGTAGGTTAGTATTTCAGAATGCATCTCTGCGGGTTTAATGTGCTGAGAAGTTTGGTACCAAACTTGTCAGTCTTCAGTGCAGCCATTATGGTGCTGTGGAGTTCGTAACGACAACCTCCCAGCACAATGTACTCTTAATGGCATCAATCCACTTACAGTGCCTAGGAATGGCCCTGGGTACTGTAGGGGCACAGGGCTCATGCACCTGTGCCCACACCTCTGGCATAGGGCACCCAGCTAGAGGGGTGGATGAAGTATGCCAGGGCAGTGAGTTCTGTGGGCATGGCACACAGGGATGTGTGCCATGTCGACTCTTGGTTTAGTTCTGTACTTAAGCACTCAGCCTGTTGTCTTTCTGTAGAGCCATTAAGACCTTCCTGTTTTAGTCTTCCTTCTGTGGTACTATCTCCCTGTTGTGTTATGTTGCTCCGTGTCTCTGCGCCGGGATGCTCCTTCGCTGGAGTCGCTGTGCGCATAATAAATTGTTATAACATAACATAACATAACATAACATAACAGTGTGTGTGTGTGTGTCGGGGTACAGGGCCTCTAAGGGTGGCACATTAAGTGCTGCAACTCTTAGGGGCCTTCTCTGGTCACAGTGCCCTGGGTACCTAGGGTACCATTTACCAGGGGCTTACCTGCGGCCAGAGATGCCAATTGGGTTTAGGTTTCAATACAGTTTTAGGGAAGGAATTCAGGTCCTGCGTACCTGATTTGCAGGAGCCCAGGGCACACTCAGTAAACGTAAGTCAGCAATTCAGCAAAAAGTGGGGGCATACCATGCAAGAAAGATGGCACTTTTTCACACAACCCCTCCCCCCCCCCACGAAAGTTGATGAGACTAACCTTGCCCTAGGGAGTCTTCATTGTCTAAGTGGAAGAACCTGGAAAGTCCATCTGCATTGGCATGGACAGTCCCAGGTATGTATGCCACTTCAAAGTCCATTCCCTGTAGTGAGATGGACCATCTTAGTAGTTTTGGATTCTCTCCATTCATTTGCATTAACCATCTGAGACCTTTGTGGTCAGTTTGAACCAGGAAGTGAGTTCCAAACAAGTAGAGCCTCAACTTCTTCAGGGACCAAACCACAGCAAAGGCCTCCCTCTCAATGGCACTCTAACGCTGCTCTCTAGGGAGAAGCCTTCTGCTTATACAAGCAACAGGTTGGTCTTGGCCTTCATCATTGGTCTGGGATAGGACCGCTTCTATCCTTAGCTCAGAGGCATCAGTCTGCAATATGAACTGCTTGGTATAATCTGGTGCTTTTAGAATTGGTGCTGAGCACATTGCTTCTTTCTGAGTGTCAAAAGCCTTTTGGCAACTAACAGTCCAGTTGATTTTCTTGGGCATCTTTTTGGAGGTGAGTTCTGTGAAGGGAGTCACAATAGACCCATATCCCTTCACAAACCTCCTGTAGTACCCAGTCAAGCCAAGGAATACCCTGACTTGGGCCTGGGTTGTTGGAGCTGCCCAGTCCAGGATGGCCTGGATCTTGGGCTGTAAGGGCTGTACCTGGCCTCCACCAACAAGGTGGCCCAAGTACACCACAGTGCCCTGCCCTATCTGGAATTCGGATGCCTTGATAGTTAGGCCTGCATATTGACCTGAAATCCAATGCCCAAGGACCCTCCTCAACACTCCTGACGACGCCTAGAGCCTCACAACAAGGGACCCCTCCAAGCGCGACCAGCTGAGGGTAAGATATCCTGACACTCAAAGACACCCCTGCACCCAGTGCCCCACGGCCCCCTGTGCCCAACTCCTGGGTGGCTACCTAATCTACAGCTTCCCAACTTACCTCTCGAAGTGGTGGTCAGACCTGAAGAATCTCCGTCCCCGAGTCTGCAGCCTTTGTTCAACATCCAGCTTTCTCATTGAAATACATTGGGCACTCGACGGCCCAAAAGCACCCTGCACCCAGCCGCCCGAGTGCCACTGGGAGTGCAGCATCTGTCCTATCATACTTCCCCACTTGCCGAGTGTAAGTGACCAGGAGCTCAACTCCCACAGCCGCGTGGCCTGCCTGCTAGCAGCCACCAACCAAAGGCCCCTACCCTCTATAGGCTAACATTGGTCCAACTCACTCTGCACCCGGCTGACCCGGTGCCGCTGAGGGTGTAACAACTGTACTTTCCTGACCTTGGGAGACCCTTGAGTCTACCCCCAGAACCTTAACTCTGCCAGCTGAGTACTTACCCAAAGACCAATAACTTGATTTTTTCCATAGGGTAACTTTGGCTGGGTTTCACTCAGAATTTCTTCTATGTGTTGTGTTTTGCAACTTTAAAATATTCACTAAAACTCGGCCGATCAATGAAAACGAAATTACTCACCTGTTATCAGGAGAGATCTCAGTGCTGTATATTTGAGCCCAGCACTGAACCTGAAAAGTAACTATAACTGTAACTTACCGTTAACTTGATTTCCTTCTATAAGATAACATTGCTTGGTTTTCACTACAATTTCTTTTAAGTGTCGATTTTCAAAACATACAAATATTCCTTAAACATCGCCTGTGTAACAAAAACGATTTCTTTCAACTGTTTTCAGGAAATGCACCAGGGCTGAATCCAGGATCCAGCCCTGAGTAAGAAAAACATTTGTAAAGTGATTTTATTGCATTTACTTAAAACTTCCCATTGTCTCAATGTTATTTTGTGTTTAACTTGTGTTGCATATTGCAACTACTGTATCTATTGCATTTAAAAGTCTATTGCTATTTGAAAGTATTGAATTGCAACATCTCATTCTGAGAAAGTATTTATGGTACCTACTAGTGGTTCTAAAATAAACAACTATATATTTTTATATACCAAACAATTGGCCTAGAGTTCAGTTCTTGGGTGTGTGAAACTATTTGCAGACTGAGTGTGTACAACAAATGCTTTTCGCTGTCCACTGATGCTGCCTTACTGCTCGACCAAGCTACTACTTTTGAAAGATGGTTATATCTAACTTTAGCCTCTGCCATACCTCTGGATACTGTGAACTCTGTGCACACTGAACCTTACTTTGGTGCAGTATATACTGAGCCACTTTCTTACACCAAGGGCCATATGTAGGTAAATTGGGAATACCGAATCCTTAATACCGAATTTTACTGAATCGGTATTAAGAATTAGGTAAACGTGATGTAGGTAAAAATTTGTTAAACATTACCGATTCGTTGCAATTCGGTATTAAATACCGAATCTGAACTAATCGGTAAAAAAAAAAAAATACCGAAAGGCTATTACTGAATCGGTGTTACAGAATCCATTACCGAATTCGGAAATACCGAATCAGTAATTTAAAAAATAGCGTTTTGGTGAATCAGCCAATCCTGATACACCCAATTACTTCCCAAACAGGAAGTTGCCACACCCAGCCAGGTGCACAGGGCCTGGAGCTCACTGTGAGGCAGGCAGGCAGGAGAGCTGAGGAGCCAGCAGCAACACATCCACACAGCCACAATCAAGGCAGAAAAACAACAGAACAAGCATTGAAATGGCAAGCCAGGACAGGGAGAAGGAGGGAGGTGATAGAAAAAGAAAACTCAAGTTCAGCGACAAGGAGCTTGAGATCCTGATCCAGGATGTCAGCCAAGAGTACCACAAGCTGTTTGGAGCCCAGTCCCACCAAGTGCCAGAGGCACAGAAGAGGCAAATCTGGAGTGGCATTCGGGACAAGATCAATGCCATAGGTGTGACCCTGCGCACCATAGAGGACATCAGAAAGAGGTGGTACGACCTCAGAAAAACAGCAAAACTGAGGATGGCAGAGAGACAGAGGCTGGCAGGCACAACTGGAGGAGGAAAAAATCGAGCCCCAGTACCAACACCACTGGAACAGATGGTGGAGTCCACCATCCAGCCGGAGAGTGTGAGTCGCGTGGGAGCCGCAGACAGCTCCGCCAGAGCAGCTAGAAAACAAGGTAAGAAGCATGCCCAGCATGCTGCGCTACCTCCTCCCCAACCCCCATAGTGGTAAAAGTGCTCCCACTCCACACCATGTCTTACTGGTTACCTGCAAAGCATTCTGGGTGATGTAGTCAGTGTGAACTCATGATCAGGACTGTCAGGGCAGCAAACACAATAGCACAAAAGAAATAGAGAGGTGCACTCGATGAAGTCAATAGCACAAAAAAGTTCATTGATTATGTGAATCTTCTGTTCTTTTCTTTTTTCTTTAATGCTTTCTTTATTTTCCTTTTAAAATACAACGGCACAGCCAACGCGTTTCATTCCCTTTCGTGCCTAGGGAATTTCATCAGGGCATATAGTGGATAATCTTTCAAATACGATAGTCCTGGAAATGATCGCACCTATGAAGCTGGTGTAGAAGAATGATAGCAAAATGACCCCAAAGTATTCCTGAATAAAATTGGCGCACTGTTCCAAGTGAAATGGTTGTCTGAGTCTCCCAAGTTAGCTACAGTGTTGAGCTGAGAAAGTCAACAAATGTTTATCCTGGCCCCCTTGGAGGAACGGCGAAGAAGAAGGGGGGGTCAGTGTACACAGGATAACGAATGGCGTCTGGACCAATTACGATAATGTTCGTAGGGTACGGGACCTGTGATAAGGTCTCTGTAGTCCCCTGCTCCTCCCCATGGATTATCCAATAATGGCCTGGCTGACCTGCAGAGGCAGGTCAGCCAGGCCAGAGGGGAGGCAACATGATGAAGACAGCATGCCTGCAGGGAACACCAGCTCTGCGCCATCACAGCCAGCCAATCCTCCACCACAGCCATCACCACAGCGCCAGGGAGGGCCGCAATCCCCTCTCACTCAGTCACCATTGCGACGTTCACCAACACCACCACCACCACCACCACAGTCAGGCAGGAGGCATGCCGTGATCACCCTCCAGCAGATGGAGGAGTCGGAGGAGGAGGGCAGACAGGGCGAACAAAGTCCTATCGGAGATAGATCCAACAGGGAGCGGGCTGGTTCTGCATCCGAGGGCGCCCACATCTCATCACGACGCCGCAGGGCAAGGCCGGACAGTCCAGTGGCATCCGAGCAGGGTGACAGTGTGTTTGCTGGACTGGAAGGCAACATGCTGAAGGTCCAGCGCCTGCAATGGAGGGAGATGAAGTCAATTCACAGGGAGGTGGCAAACATAAACAGACATATGCACAAGATGGAGAAGGGCATCAGTGCCATGGGGGAGAATTTGTGTGCAGGGATGGAGAGGGTAGCTACCTCGGTGGACAACCTCTGCAGCCAGCTGGAGCAGGACCGTGTTGACAGGCGCCGGGAGAGACTGAGACTCCAGGACTATACCAAGTCGGTGAACCGGCTGGCCACTACGACATCACTGATGTGTCGCAGGTACATCGCCCTGCAGGAGGAGATGGCGCATTGCAGCAGGGATGTGGCCAGGGGGATGGTGTCCATGACCTCAGTGCTAGAGCTCAAGCAGTATGCCAAGGCATCCAATATGGAAGGGGGGGGGACAGTGAGGAGGCTACCAGCCGTGGTAGCATTACACCCCCACCCACCGAGTGCAGGAGGCGTAGTGGACGAAACGTGCCAGCACAGGAACAGTCCAACTCACAAGACAGTGTCGATGGGGAACGTGCACGTGCAGCACGGGGACGCAAGAAGTGAAGGACAATGGCTGTCTACATGCATGTGATGGGTGATGTAACCCATGTCCAATTGGACAATGCTCGCAATGCTGGAGGTGTGCCAAATAAACACCTCTACATTTAATTTTAAATGGCTCAGTGTCGTTACTCACTCAGAAATAGTTTGACGTAATCTCTGCCCGTCTCTGTCTCCCATCATGTTCAATAGCAGCACCAGCTGCGCTGGGCTCTGGCTGAGGGTTGTCCTCGTCCTCTGACTCAGTTAGTTCCACTGATGTTCCTTTTTTAGTGGCCAGATTGTGTAGCATTGCACACGTAGCAATTATCTTGCAACATTTGATGGGGCTGTACAGACGTGCACCTCCTGTTTTGTGGAGGCAACGGAATCTGCTTTTGAGCAAACCAAAAGTGCGCTCCACCACGTTGCGTGTGCTCCTATGTGCCACATTGTATCTCCTCTTCCTTCAGGTGGTTGGGTTCAGATATGGTGTGAGTAGTTACGGCCGGAGGGCATATGCGCTGTCACCTATGAACAGAAGTAAGTGGCATTGATTGGTGTGACCAACAGCTTGAGCCAGGGTGTACATCAAGGTGTGTAACATTTACTTACCTAGTATGTATCCGTCGGCAAATTCACCAGCAAGCAGACGTGTATGTATGTCACTGTTCCTGAAGATGTAAGCGTTGTGGCTACTCCCGGGGTACTATGCCACGATGTCTGTTATAATGTATTTGGCATTGCAGATCACCTGCACATTGATTGAGTGGGTGGATTTGCGGTTTCTGTATATGTATTCACTTGCTGCAGGTGGGCAGATGGGAATATGGGTCCCATCGATGCAGCCGATCACGTGGGGGAAATGGGCAAGTTGATAGAACTCCAGCTTGGTTCTCTGCAGCTCCGCCTGTGTACTGGGGAAGGAAATGTAATGTTCCATTCTGTCCATCATGGCGTCCAGGAAGGTGTTGAAGAAACGGGATAGACAGCTCTGTGACACTCCACCCACAACTGCTATCACACCCTGGAAACTTCCTGATGCAAGGAGGTGCAGGCAGCAGAATACCTGGACATGGGTGGGGATTGCGTGGGCCCTTGGTGTCTGATGCTCCAGATAGGGTCTTAGGTCCCGTATTAGCTCCAGGATGGTGTCTGGGTGCAATCTGTATCTCTCATGTATTTCTGGGTCTGTCAATTGGAACAAAGTGATGCGTAATCTGTACACCCGCTCTTCACGTCTCCAGATCCTAATTCCTGCTGCTCTCAGGCGTAGCCACCTTGCTATGAGGTAGAGGCCTGCCATTGTGTTCACACAGATGCATTTTGGGTCTGTTTATATGCACTGCTCCTGATTACCACATGCTCCTGAATCGTTCCAAATACCGATTCGTTATTACCGATTTTGGTCAAATTCGGTATTACCGAGGTTTGCTACATAGCATTTTTGGGGTTTTTACCGAATCGTTTATACCGATTCGGTATTCATTGTTTCGATAATTTCAAGTCGGTAAATATATTTTTTTACCGATTCGTTATTATCGAATCAATTCGGTATTTCGTACATCTCACAAGGCTAAATAAATGTCGGTAACACCGAAAAAGACCCTTTTTCGGTGTTACCGATCGGTATTTGGCCACCTACATATGGCCCTTAGTGTTGCCAGTCAGCACGGGCAGCCATTGCATTAGCGCGAAGTGCAGATCTCGCATTGATGGTCGTTACTGGCAGTAGCAACAAGAGTCAGGTACAAATGAGCTTCCCATTGGTAGAGGTCATGTGAGACAGAGACTCGACACAAATGAGTCTTTGCAGGCCCAAGATGCTCACTTCAGGATTTACCCTTTTTTTCCATAGAGGAGTGCAATCTGATGCCAGCCATGAGAGCTGGACCTCGGGAGGCACCGCTTGGGGCTTGAAGGACTCACTCTAGGAGAGGCACACAGGGATCAGGAAGGTCCAGTGCAGCAGGTCAGCTGGGCAGTTGCAGGGAGGCTTGTGTCCCTGTAGATCAGACAAATAGGTCAGCCAACTGACTTTTGGAGTCACACTGTTTAGCCTGGTATGAAGGGAGTATGCTCACAATGAGCAGGGGAACCACGCAATCCCTCTGTAGTCCATTGGTCCAGGTGTGCACTGAAGATGTGGTTCAGGAGGGTCAATATTTATACCTGTTGACAGCCTTTGAAGTGGGGGTGATATATTGGCTACATCCACATATGGTTCTGGAAAGTTCTCTCCTTCCATTGTCAAGCCTTCAAGTAGTCAGGTCCCTTTGCGTGTTTTCTAGAGGCAGCCCCTTGAAATAAAAGTGGGTCAGGGAAGAGGTCTGCCCTGACCTGCCTGGCAGGCAGGCCCATTCTGCCAACACCTAGTTCCCCCTTGTCTCACTGTCTGGCAGAAATACACAAAGGTCAATTGCCAAGCTATCCACAGTCATGTGGCCCAGGATACAGGCACAAAATGGTTAAAACAAGAAAATGCCAACTTTCTAAAAGCGTCAGTTTCCGAATTGTGACTTAAAATACGACTTTACCATTAGAGAGGATTTTAAATTAAAATGAAGTCCAAACTTGACTTTTCTATCTATTCCAAATCAAAAGTTAGCGCTTATTAAATGTATTAAGATAACAAAATGTTATCCAATAGGAAAGAGAAACAAGTTACTTACCTTCAGTAACGCATTATCTGGTAGAGACTATCTAGCTGCAGATTCCTTACCTTTGCATTTCCCAGGCGTCAATCTGGATCCGGAAAACGTTTGCTGAGCAATACCCATTGAGCGCGATGTCTGGTGGCTCCATTCGGCTCTCCATGACTTCGTCAGCAGCATTTGTTGTGACGCGCCAGCAGCGTCGGTTATGATGTCGCAGAAGTGCAGAGCCACAAAGTAACTGACGTAATCGTGTGCAATACTAGAATCCTAAAAAGAGGACAAACCTTAGCCCTACAATATCAGTCCACAAACCCGGGAGGCATGGGCTGGACTATAAGGAATCTGCAGCTAGATAAAGTCTCTACCACATAATGTGTTACCAAAGGTAAGTAACTTGTTCATCTGATAAAGACTTATAGCTACAGATTCATTACCTTTGAATCAGATACCCGAGCCATACCATCCCGGCAGTGGGTTGCGGACTCACATCCTAGACTAAAAAGTCTTGCAAGACTGAACGGGCAACATGTCCGTACTTGCCCATCAAGGCAGTAATGTTTTGCGAATGTGTGCAAAGATGCCCACATCACTGCGTGACAGATGTCTTGGACAGGAACACCCCTGAGCCAAGGCCATAGTCGCAGCCTTTCCCCTGGTGGAATGGGCTCTTAATCCCTCAGAGGGCTGCTTCTTTGCAAGGCATAAAAAATCTTAATGCAGAGAATTACCCAGAGAGATAGTCCTTTTTCTGCACTTCCCTTCCCTTCCCTTCTTTGCTTCCACATACCCCACAAAGAGTTGGTCATCTACCTGGAATTCTTTTGTGTGATCAAGGTAGAACGACAACGCTCTTCTTGTGTCCAGTCGATGGAGACGCTCCTCTTCCTTAGAGGGATGCGGAGGAGCAAAGAAGGTTGGCAAAATAATGGACTGACCCAGATGGAGTGGGGTCACAACCTTTGGCAAAAAGGATGTCCTGGTGTGAAGCACCACCTTGCCCGGAAAGGACAGAAGATAAGGAGGCCACCTGCAACTCACTCACCCTCTGGCCGATCTAATCGCCACTAAGAAGGTCGATTTAATGGTCAACAGCCAGAGGAAACAATTGTGCAAAGGCTCAAAGGGAGCATATATCAGGTAAGCGAGGACCAAATTAAGGTCTCACTGCGGCATGACAAAGGGTGTGGGTGGAAACAAGTGAGCTAGCCCTTTTAGAAATCTATTTACAATAGTAGAGTTGAAGAGAGAGGGCTGGTCTGGAAGCTGCAAAAAAGCAGACAAAGCAGAAAGGTAACCCTTGAGAGTTACCAAGCCAGAGCCCTGCTGGGCAAGGGTTAGAAGGAATTAAAAACTGTAAAAAAAGAAGCAGAAAAAGGGTTAATGGACCTTTCTGTACAGTATAGTATAATACCAATTTCTGCCAACGACAGGCATATACCTTCTTAGTGAAGGATAGCCTGGCACCAGAATAACGTTACAAACCTCGGGTGGAAGGTCAAAGGCTATCAACTGTTGCCGCTCAATCCATGCATGGAGGCATAGAGTTGACAGGTTTGGGTAGAGAACCCTCCCCTGCTACTGCAACAGAAGATCCTCCCAAAGGGGCAGCCTGATAAGAGGACTGACACTCATTCTCAGAATGTCTGAATACCAGACTCTCCAGGAGTGGTATGGGCGGAAAGGCGTACAACATGCCTAGGCATCCCTCGCAGCGAAAGGCGCAGCCGACCGATAGCCGCCTTGGAAACTCCAGCGCACAGTACTGCTGACACGGCACATTCTATTCATATGCAAACACATCTAATCAAGGTTCTTCTCAATGCTGAAAGAGACCTTGCTTTACTTCCGATTAGAGACGCCACTCCTGATCCGTTAGGCATCGATGGCTCTGTTCATCTGCCCTGGCTTTCTGAGAACCTGCCAGTTGTTAAACCACCAGGGTTATGCCATGCTGTTCCAGCCATGTCCAGAGACTCAGGGCCTCTCAACAAAGGGTTCACGACCCCACCGCACCCTGCTTGTTGCAGTACCACATGGGGGTGGTGGTGTTCATGAACACCAGCACTAGCTTCCACTTGACAGAGGGAAGAAATACTTTCAATGCCAACCGAATCGCTCAGAGCTCCAACAAATGTATGTGGAGCTCCAATTCTGCCGGAGACCAGTGCCCCCTAATCTCCACCTCTCCCAATCCCTCAGAGGGCCCATCCCAGAATTGACGCATTGGTCACATCTGTGAGATCTGGTTGGGGAATGGAGTGGGGTCTGCCATTGACCCAATTGCGGTGGGTCAACCACCACTGCATTTCTATTGCAGTTCCTTCCAAGATCTCAATCCTGTCGGTGAGATTTCCCCAATGCTGTGCCCATTGGAACTTCAAATCCAACTGCAGAGCCCGCATGCGCCATCTTGCGTGTCTTACCAACAGGATGCAGGAGGCCATGAGGCCCAACAACCTCAGAGTAAGTCTCACCGAAATCCAGGATAAAGGCGTAAATATCGGAATCATAGTATGAATATCTTGGCACACTGCTTGAGAGGATAAGCCTGGAACTGCACTGTATCCAGAACATCTCAGATGAAAAGGAGCATCTGAGAAGGAGTCAGGTGTGACTTCGGCACGTTTATTGAGAACCTCAGCGAATGCAGGAGGTTCACCATAGTCTGAAGGTGGAAGACGACTTCCTGGGATGAGGACCCCTTCAACAGCCAGTCGTTGAGGTAGGGGAAGATCTACACCACTCACCTGCGCAGATGAGCCGCAACCACTGCCATCACCTTGGTGAACACCCGAAGGGCATTGGTAAGGCTGAAGGGGAGCACAGTAAACTGAAAGTGCTCTCTGCCTACCTTGAACTGCAGGTAACGCCTGTGGCCTGGCAAGTTGGAAATGAAAATATGCATCCTTCAGGTCCAACGCTACTATTCAGTCTTCCTGGTCTAGGGCAGACAAGAACTGAGCTAGAGTAAACATTTTTAATTGCTCCTTTCTGAGGAAGAAATTGAGGGTCTGAAGATCTAAAATAGGATGTAGCCCCTTGTTCTTCTTTGGAACAGACAGTAGCTGGAATATCAGCTACTACCTACGTCTGACACTGGGACCCTTTCTATAACTCCCTTGGCCAAAAGAGCCATAACTTCCTCTTGGAGCAACTTTAAATGATCCTGTCAGCGTTCCTGACTTGGCAGAATAGTAGGAGGAAAAGAAAGGAAAGGTAGAGTATAGTCCTCCTGGATGATCTGCTAGACCCACTTGTCCGATGTTATGGATCTCAAGTGGTGAAGATGATGACAAATTCTCCCACCAATTGGAGTAGTGTGGTCCTGCAGAATCAGCCTAGGAGCGCTTGGAGGCTACGGCTGCTGGGGGCAGTGTGGTTGACGACTTCTGGCCTCCATTCTGAGATTGGAATGCACCGCTCCACGGTCACACATGGCTTGGGCAGTCTGTGCGTGACGATGGCAGGGGTAGGGCTGACATGGTTGGAAACCCCTTCTGTTGCCCTAAAAGGGGCAAAAGGAAGACTGGCCTTGAGGAGTAGGGGAATTACCATAGATCTGGCCGTAGCACAAGAGTCCTTGAACATGACCAGGGCCAAGCCGCCTTTTTACCAAAAAGGCGGGTTCCATCAAAGGGCATGCCCATCAAATTAGCTTGGACATCATCCAAAAAGCCAGTGGTACGAAACCAGGCATGGCACCTCAGGGCCACCTTTGTTGAAATGGTTCTGCCTAGCGAATCGATCGTATCTCACCCACACCATGTGGAAAATTTTGCGGCATCTCTTCCGTCTTTGACAGCTTGGGAGAGCACAGCCCGAGCCTTCTCTGGGACTTGTGCAGCACTTGTGCAACATTATCCCAGAGGCAATGAGAGAAATGGCCCAGTAAGCATGCAGTATTCACCGACCACAATGCAGGTCTGGAGGAAGAAACCATCTTCTTCCCACGTGAATCCAACCTCTTGGATTCCCTATCCGGAGGGGTTGAAGGGAAGGCGCATTGGTACGTAGTGGCCTGCACCACCAAACTCTCAAGGCTGAGGTGTTGGTTGAAGAACTTTGGGTCGCCCAGAGCTGGGCTATGGTGGCGTGACATCGTCCTATTCACAGGTGCCCCTGTGCTAGATTTGGACCAAGTTCCTAGAAGAACGTCCGTAAGTGCCTCATTAAAGGGCAACAGAGGTTCGGAATTGGAAGCCCCTGGTTGAAGCACTTCAGTCAGGAGATGAGTCCTGACTTGCACGGAGGGCAGCTCCAGTCGGAGATCCTCAGCTGCACTCTTTACCACTATGGCATAGGACGCTCTCTCCTCCGTAGCAACTGTAGGTGGCGAGAGCATGCCAGTATCTGGGAAAGTATCCAGACCACTGTCCTCCCTTTGTTCCCCATACCAGTCCAAATTCTCCTCAGAGATATCCTGGTTCTCAAGAGGGTCTACAGACCCCTCCCATTCCTCTCCTGAGCCTCGCACATCTTCAAAGTGCGCAGACAACAACATAGCACCTCTGGGTTTGGTCGATGTTGGAATCGTTTAGTCTCTGTGTCGTCAGGGGTGAGGATGGGGCTTGTGCCACTGAAAGGCATCTGCGATGTCACAGGCACCAACTTCGTGTTCGACAGAGGGGAAGGTCGTGTTGGGACAACCAACGTCGAACCGGACCCCTGAGGCCCCATAGGCGTTGTGACCGGAGCTGACGGCATTGAACCCAATGGGGTCCCTTTCGACCACACGGGATCCAAAGGCTCTCCAGCTGGGTTGTTCCGCTCAAATTCGCGGCACATGACCTGGTAAAATTCTTTTATTTTAGCGGGAGTCGCTCCGGCTCCCGGAAAGGGGGGGGAAGTGCCAAGTGAACTCTGGCTCCGCGGAACCATGCCTAGAGTGTCGGTGTTCCTTACCTCTCACGACAACGGACGCCTGTTGAGGTGAAGTCAAAGTCTGCATGGACGACAATTTCTTCTTGTGCTTCTTCTGAGTGTCCCAGGGACCTCGAATTGGAGGAAGAGGACTTAGGGCTCAGGGAGTGGTCCGGCGACCTCCTCTTCTTCGAATGGGACCTTGACCGTCTCAGAGTCTTGCTCGACGGTGTCGACTGCCGGGCAACAAGTAGCTTCATTGTTCGCTTCCTCACGGTCTTCAAAGCCATCGCCCAACTGTCCAAACACAACATCGTATCGTGGTCGTGCTCGAGACACCACAGACATATGCGGTGGGGATCAGTAATAGACATCGTGTGGGAAGAAGTACCACATGGTTTGAAATAGCTCTACCCTTGCGCTCGAAGTCGATGCCAAAAGTTTCAACAAAAGTTGAGAAAAAGCCTGCCAAAAAGCGGCAGAGGGGAAGCGCTTCCCAGATCGGCGCTTAACTGGTACAGAAAGAAAAGAACTGACGTCACAGTGCCTCGGTGGTGCCTATGTAGTCATTGCAACGTCATAACCAACGCTGCCGACATCACCCAGGGCCGAATGGAGCCACCCGGCATCACACGCAAGGGGTACTGTTCAGAAAAAGCTTCCAGATCCTGGCTGATGCCTGGGAATTTCAAAGGTAAGGAATCTGCAGCTAGATGTCTCAATCAGATAGGTCTTACAATAGTGAAAAACAAATTTAGGAGTTTTTCACTACCAGGACATGTAAAACGTAAACCCACATGTTCCAATTTTCAAATACAATCAACCCTGCCCAATGGGCTGTTTAGGGTCTACATAAGGGACGAGTTACAAGTTATAAAAAGGAAGATTTAGGCTTGGAAAATGTTTTTATTTTGGCAGGTCAAATTGGAAGTTTTAAAACTGCCATACAGACTCTAGCACAGTCCAGAGACATATGTTAAAGAGCTACTTAAGTGGGGGGCGCAATGAGTGCTGCAGGCCCACTAGTAGCATTTAATTTACAGGAACTTGGTATCTGTAGTACCATATACTAGGGACTTTTAAGTAAATTAAATATTTCAATCGGTAGTAAGTCAATTTTACCATGTTTTAGGGAGAGAGAATAAGCAAGTTAGCCGTTTGAATAATGCACAGAGTCCTAAAGCCCCAACAAATTCAGAAAACAGAATTTGAATTTGAATTTGAATTTAAAATTATTTATAAAGCGCACGTACACCAGCGGTTTCATGGCGCTACGACTAACAGAGATCTGGGCGAAGGAGCTGGACCTGAGTAAGAAAAACAAGCTGCTAAAGGATTAAATGAAGGATTTGGTGAACAAATGAGCCTTGAGCTGCTTCCGGAATTGCGGATACAGGGTTAAGGCTCTGAGCTCGAGAGGCAGGGAGTTCCAGAGGAGCGGGGCAAGGGTCGCAAATTTCGAGCCTCCCCATTTCTTTCTCCGGAACCGATGGACTGTGAGGAGGGACTGAGTGGATGAGCGCAGTTCCCTGGAGGGAACATAGGGGGTGATCTCAGATGAGATAAAAGCCGGTGCCGTGCCCAGTCGTGCTTGAAAGGTGATGGAAGCGAGCTTGAACTGGACACGGGCACGAACAGGGAGCCAATGCAAAGACTTTAGGAGGGGAGTGATGTGGTGAGACTTTGGGAGCTTGAACACCAGGCGCGCCGCCTGGTTTTGGATCTGCTGCAGACGCCGTAGACTATATGCAGGTATACCTGCATATAGGGCGTTGCCATAATCCAGGCGGGAGACGACCATGGCCAGGGTGATCAATTTTAGGGCATCAAATGAAAAAAAACGGGACACCTTGCGTATAGTGCGCAGTGAAAGGAAGGAAGAAGAAACCACAGAACTAACCTGGGAGTGAAGGGTGAGTTGAGAGTTGAGTTTAATGCCTAATGTTTTGACTGAGGTAGAGGGAACAGGTGGAGAGCCTAGGGAGGGGGGCCAAAATAAAGGAGACCAGGGGCTGGATGAACCACCCGTCAACACCAGCTCGGTCTTGTCTGGGTTGAGTTTCAGATGGTTGTGGTTCATCCAGTCCCGGATATAGATCATGATAGATTGGAAATTAAGGACAGAAGCGGGGGAAGAGGACAGATTGAAGACAAGCTGGAGGTCGTCCGCATAATTAAATACGGCGACCTCCATTTGCTGCAGTGAAAAGATAAGAGGGGCGATGTAAAGATTAAACAAAAGAGGGGAAAGGGAGGAGCCTTGGGGGACCCCGCACTGAACTTTCCGAAAGTCCGCAGTAAAGTCACCCAGACGAACTGCCTGGGTGCGGTCCCTCAGGAAGGAGGATAACCAAACCAGCGCGGTGCCCCCGATCCCCGCCGCCTTGACACAGGAAAGCAAGATGGTATGGTCCACCGTGTCAAAAGCGGCTGAGAGATCGAGGAGGACCAAGGCCTGGGGTTGGTTGGTGTCCATTCCCTCCCTGAGGTTGTCAAGGACCGAGAGGACTACGGACTCCGTAGAGTGTGCGGGGCGAAACCCGGCCTGGCGGGGGGCAAGAGCCCCGTACTTCTCCACAAAAGAGCTCAGAGCGCAGGTGACATGGCGCTCGAGCACTTTCGCCAGGAACGGCAGGAGGGAGATGGGGCGAAAATTGGCGGGGATTGAGGGGTCCGCGCCCGGCTTTTTCAAGATGGGTACAATGACTGCTGATTTGAGTGGATTAGGTACCACACCCTGGGAGAGAGAGCTATTGAGGAGGTGAAGGGGGGTCTGCACAGGTGGTAAAAATGTGACAGAGAATATGAGCAGGGCAGGGATCTAACGGGGAGCCGGATTTGACAAGGGGAATTATGGAAGTCAGGGATTCCTTAGTCAGAGGGGGGAGGGTGGTGAGTTGTCCCTTGGGGGGGGGCAGTGGGGATCCACAAAAGTAGGGGAGGGGGGAGGGATGTTGGCTTTAATGGTAGCTATTTTCTGAATGAAAAAATTATTGAGTGAGTGGCAGAGTTCCTGGGAAGGGGTGGGCTTTAGAGAGGTTCTGTCCGAAAACGCCGGGTTATGCACAATCGAGAAAATTTCCTTCGATTGGTTCTCGGCTGCGAGGATTTTGGAGGAGAAATAGGTAGTTTTAGCCTCCAGGATATCCTTTTTGTATTGAGTCAAGATATTAATGAACTCCAATCGCAATGAGGGGCAATAGTTTCTCCTCCAGGCCCGCTCCACTCGACGTACCTCTAGTTTAGTGGCTTTGAGATCTTCGTTAAACCACTGATTGGCATCCTTCTCTCGCTTAGAGGTGACCCGTTTCAGAGGGGCAATAGAGTCGCAGCCTGAGGAGAGCCACTGTTCAATGGCCGTGACCTGGGAAAGGGTGGATAGACCTTGTAGGGAGGGGAGGGAGGGGGTGAGTAGAGAGGATAGATTTTCCGGATCTACTCGTCCCCAAGCGCGAACCCAGATGTTTTTGGGGAGTGGGGGCTTGACCGGAGGGTGTATGGGAAGGGCAAATGAGATCAGGTGATGGTCAGACCATGTACAGGGTGAGATGGAAAGGGACTCTACGGGACAGTTCAAGGACCAGATCTGGTCTAGGATGTGACCTTTGATATGGGTAGGGAAATGGATATGAGGTGTAAAGTTGAGAGATTGAAGGGTATCTGAAAATTCTTTTGAGGGGCATTCAGCTGGGTCAGAGGGCCAAAAATTTAAATCACCCAGGAGTAAAATGGAGGAGTTGTTAACTGTGATCGTGGCCAGAACTTCCAAAAAAGGGGTGAAGGCAAAAAGTCTGGGGGAAGACCACACCAAGGAAGACCGGTCTAACAGCCACCAAGGATCTGGCTGTATCCATGTCTGCCCTAATATTCTGCAGTGCCACGTGCACATTTCCCAAATAGCCATTCTCCTTCAAATGGCAAGTTCATGATAGTATTCAAGACTTCCAGCCTGAATGAAGTAGGGCCAAACCATGCTTCTTTGCATTAAATGGCCACTGTGGAAAGTTGTTTAAAGCCATTGTTTGAAAGATCAATTTCTTAATCCACGAGTGAAAATGATGCTTTCTCTCCTCGATGGGTAGTAGCCTTTAAATCTTGTTTTGTGCCCCCAGGCACTAAGTCTAGATGAGGTGGAGGCTATATCTGACAACATCTATCTGTCATATCGCCAATTATTGCCATGTCATTAACAGCACTGACAGACTACCAAAGGCTCTTAAATCCACTGAAGAAATCAGGGCTATACTCGACCAGGGACAAAAAGCCCCTATGATTATGTTGGAACTCTCAGCGGCCTTTGATACGGTCCATCATGTTTTATTGATGGACCGTCTGCAAGAGATTGGTGTCCAGGGCACCGCCTGAAAATTACTCAAATCCTTTCTATCAAATAGATTACAGACTGTCCCCCTCAGTGAATTATCTTCTAAACCTTTTTCTTTGCCCTGTGGAGTCCCTCAGGGGTCATCTATGAGGCCAGCACTTTTTAATGTCGACGTGTCACTGTTGGCTCACCTGATTGAATCTTTTGGTTTTAATCTGACCTCATATGCAGACAACAACCAAATTGTGGTGTCACTGCTGCCAGGAAGGCTGCAGGGAACGGCGTCCAGATTCCATGATTACATGACATATGTGGGTAACTGGATGGCACAAAATTGCCTTATACTTAACTCCAGCAAAACGGAGGTTGTGATATTAGGTAATGACCCAAATTTCTGGACCCCGGCATGGAGGCAGGATAAATTAGGTCCTCTCCCCACGCCTATTAAGAAGGTAAAAAATCTGGGAGTCTGCATAGACAACAAACTCAGTTTGAGGGATCAAGTGAATGCGGTGCTCGCATCTGCATCGTAGAGTCTGAGATCCTGCAAGAAAATTATGCCATTCCTGCCCAAAGATAGTCAGCAAACAGTTATCGCTGCTATAGCCATGTCCAGGCTGGACTTTTGCAATAGCCTCTATATCAGTATCCAAGAAGGGCTTATGAACAAACTTCAACTTCTACAGAATTGCAGCTGCCAGATTGCTTACCGGCATACCAAAATATGCCCCAATCTCGGCTTAGATTAGAAGGCTTCACTGGTTGCCCGTTAAAAAAACTTGTTCAAAGTTCTGTGCATGGTTCATAAAGTCCTTCAAGGAACTGGGCCCAACTACCTAAAACTGCAATTCCGTTGGTATGTACCAAAAAGATCACTGCGCTCCTCAGAAGCAAAATTGGTGTCGGTGCCCTTTATAAAGAAAGCCAACTGGCGTGGCAGAAGATTTGTGGTCGGTGCAGCCAAGGCATGGAATGGCCTCCTGTTGCATTATAGATGCATGACAAATCTACTTGCCTATAGGAAGGCCTTGAAAACCTGGCTTTTTACTGTTTAATCTTTAACATTACTCCTCCAGTCTTTGGACTGTAGGACTTCATCTAGCACCAGGATGCCTCCGGGTAACAGTCAGACTCTAGAAATGTCATAACATTAACATTAACATTGAGGGCAGGAGTGATGTGTTCAAATCATTTGACGTCTGAATTGAGCCCTGCTGCAGAGTTAAGAACTGATCTAAGGTGGGCGAGGTGAGATTTCTGCATCCCCGTGAGAATGGCATTACTGTATTCTTGTTTGATAAGGACCACAGATTGCACCATAGTCTTCAAATCATCGGCAGGGATAAAAAGTTCAATTTTCTTAAAGTTTTTTAGTGAGTACAGCACTCCTTTTGCTGAATTTTTGATGTGTTCTTTCATTGACAGGTTTTTGTTCAGGAAGAAGCCATGGGACTTGGCTAGAGTGAGAGCAATTTAAGGCTTTCAGGTCTTTGAGCCATTCGTGGATTGGAAGGTGGTTGCTTTTGGGGGGGTAATAGAATTACTTCAGTTTTGATGGGGTTTAGCTTAAGGTGATTAGGGCAAAACCAGGATTGTAACTCGATTAGTGTGGTGTTATGATGTTGAATATCACTGGGTGATTGGATTTTTAAGTAAAGTTGCGTGTCATCAGCATATAGGGGATATTTGGTCCCTGCCTGCTTCGAGATGACCGTAAGGGGTTCCATGAAGAGATTGGAAAGGGAAATAGAATTGAGCCCTGAGACACTCCAAGCTTGACCCGTGTGGGTTTAGAAAGACAGGAGATGATTTTGATTTGTTGCAAACAGTGTTAAAGGTAAGATGTGAACGATTTTAAGACAGTGCCATTAATGCCGAAGCGAAACTTCAGAGATTTAAGTGGGGCTGGGTATCCGTATCGAACGTCGCCGATAGGTCAAGAAGGACAAGCAGGCAAGCGTCTCCATCGTCTAGGGATCTGTGAATGTCATCAGATATATTGAGCATGGCCATTTCAGTACTGCAGCCTTTTCTGAAACCGGATTGGAAAGTGTTCAGAAGGGTGAATTATCGTATATGATGACTAAGTTGCGGTAAGACACCTTTCTCCAATGTCTTGGCTAGGAACAGGAGGTTTGAGATAGGTCTAAGGTGGTTTCAATTGTTACGTACAGCCCTGGGATTTTTGGGAATGGGTGTGATTTGCCCTCGTTGGAGAGAGATCGGTACACAGCCCGTAGGGAGAGATGTGTTGATTAGAGTCCAAAACGGGGTTGAGGTTTTCACCATCGTGGATGGGAGAGGGTCATTTGTGTTGACCGATGGCTTTACATTCCTGATTATATTGAAGACTTCCTTTTCCGTCAAGGGATTGAAATCACACCAGTTGGTGTTGTTTTTCAGTTTGGAGGGAATAAGGTAGCTGTTAGTAAATTTAGGGGTCGTTTGGTCAACAATGGGAACAGGAGGTGGAGCTGTCGTGGGGGGAGGTGGGTCAGAGAAGGAGGTAAGGATGGAGGACAGAGAGGAGACTTGTAAAAAGGATTGCTAAATTTTGGCGACTTTGTCAGAGAAAAAGCAAGCAATTTCTTCACATCGTACATTAGTGGCGATTAAAGCAAAAGGGGGGTCAGACGTGGTTTGTCTTTTCACAATGTTAAAGAGTTCCCTGGGTAAATAGTTGCCTGGCATTTGAAGTGTTTAACACGTTGTCTGCAAGATGTATTTACTAACCTCAAATTCTGTTAAAAAAATAACCAGAGCTTACTAACCAAAATCTATAAACCGACCACAGGGTGAAAAATGAAACACATTAAATTGGAAATGATATTTGTCGCAAAAACATTCACACTTCATCTGCTTAGGATAAGTTCCGACCTCTCACCATGACCACTCTATCATGAAACAACCATTTCCCACATAAACTATACAAATGCAACACACTCTTTACTAAGACCACCAGCATACGTCAATGTCTAGCTAACATTAACACAACACAAAGCAGTGAATTTTCAGGAAAATATAATTTTTTTAAAATCAATCCTGGGTACCACCTTTGCATCAATTTTATTCCTTCCTGCCTAGCTGGTTCCTTAAAATCGTATAGGAAACAGTCAGTCTCTTTGACAGCAATGGGTAAGTCAAATCTCTTCACTGCTGCAAGACTTCTGCTGTGACCAGGACTGGGGGCCAAGGTAGCCTGCTAGTCTTTCTGCTAGATGAGGGGACATCATCCAGGGAAAACAAGACCCCCTCCTCTGGAGCACCAGCACCTATTTACCAAGACCATTGGGGTCATCTGGAGCACCGCTGCCTGCTTGCATTGGATAAGCAAGGTCCAATGAGGAGCCCTGTAGTGAGGACTCCTGGTGATAGGTGAGGAGATGGCTGCTGCACTGAAGAGGTCATTCTCATGTCCAGAAAAAAGTCAGCAACCTCTATGTCAGGAGAAGGCCACTGTGTAGATAGCAGTGAGCAAAGTGCTGGGTGGGGAGCGAAAGTCCTTGCTGCATTGTTGTGGCGGGCCCGTATGCCAGGAGTGGGCGCTGTGTAAATGAACAATGCCAAAAACTGCAGAAACCGCTGCAGGGCCTAAGGGCGAACCCAATAGGCTAGAGTTGGGGGGGCATGCATGAAGGGCTGATGCCTTGTAAGGTACCATGGCAACCCCATATGTCAGGAGAGACTAATGATACTGATTAACTTTCAGAGTTTGGGCCACTGCCAGTGAACTGAAGTGTGACCCATGAGTTGAGATGAAGATTTGCGGAAATTGCTCCCTAACTGCCCCTTGGATAGAGGAGGACGCTGTGAGTTCATTGACCTCACTGGGACCAGATTAGGAGTGCCAAGATTAACACCCAACCTGGTAGAAATTGCTAAACTTACTTTGGAGGAGGAAGCACTGGGCACCTCTGATCACTAGCTGGGTCTGGTGGCTCAGTGGACTAATGCATCCACTGCAGGGGCCTGTGTTCGACCTCATGATCACAGGTTCAAATCCTGGTGAGTCCACTCAGCCTTTCATCCATTTGAGGTCGATAAAATGAGTACCCTTGAGTTGGGTAACAATATACATCTGTTTTTCAGCGCCAAGATGCCCCGTTGCTGGGGTGAACGTGCTCTACAAATACTTATGTTATCACTGCTGAAGCTGGACTCGCAAGCTTTTGGGAGTGTCAGAACCTGTCGGGTGCTGCAGTGCATCCCACATGCAACCAAACTTTGATGCAGCAGGACTGGAGCAAGGAAAGTCCCTTCGGTTGGGGACCCGCTGGGACCCTGAACGCTCCCTTGCTGTTGGAAGGAGTTAGACTTGATAAAGCCTGCTGAAAGCTCACGCAATTTCATTATCTGCACCGCATCTATCCTATCGCTCAGCGAGTGTTAATGCTGCACACCCCCTAAATTGCCACCGTTGTGGAGTTGAACCAGGGGGCGTACCTGCTTTATGAAATAGGATTGCATGCTTAGCAAGATTATTGTTTTGATGTATTATGGGTAATACCGGATGTCACGGGGTTCGTATTAGGGTAACGGTCAAGTACTGCTTATTGGGGATTCTACAGACCCCGAAAGCAGGGTCCAAAATACGATACAGGTTCTCCCTCCTGAAACTTGTGTGGGCTAAATTCCGTTTTGTAATACACTGGACGCACCCTGTAGCCCCCCCGTTTGGATTTATGGAGGGTTAACTTGAGTCAATGGGGTGTGGATGAGAAGCAGAGACTGCACCGAGTCAGCACTGATGAGAATGCAGAACAAGACCTGGAGATATGGGGGAGGAGGGGGGGGAGTTTTTTGGAGGCTCTGATCTCAGACGTGATGCTGGGGATGCGGTGTCCGCCCTTTCACAGGCTGCAGAATTCGTCTCACCTCCAGTGACACCTGAGCCCCCTCCCTTAATTGTTTACAGGTTTTTTTTAAAACTTCATTTATCATTTTGACAGTTCAAAATAAACTTAGGATACATTGATATGCAGTTGCATCATTTCGCCATTTCATTACTTTATTCGACAATTAAGTCATAAAAGCATCACAAAACATACATTTGTCACAATATAAAATCATTTAAAAATAAATTTGCATAAATATTGAAAATATTAAGAAAGGATTAAACTCCACAAGACTAATGTCGAATATTCATAAAAATAGGGGATGGAAAGTAAGTTTACAATAAGTATAATCATAAAGTTAATCCTCTCAACTCAGTTAGTCATAACAGTGGCTTTCCCCTCATTAAATGTTTTACATCTACCCTTACTGCTGTCAATTCATTTTTGATCGAATAACCCACACCCATTTCAAAAACTTTGCCATTGCTATAGCAATTGGGAGGCTGGGATCAGTACATAATATTCTTATCGCCCAATCATGTTTTCGGGAACCAATTAATCGACATATTGGTTTTATCCATTTATCCCGCTGGGCTATATATAAGGGGCAAAAAAACAGAAAGTGACTAGTGGATTCTTTTTTGTCCCCACACTTTGGGCATTTATCATCATTCATCTCAGCCCACCTTGCGGTAAACGACCTTATGGGGAGGGTACCTGCCTAAATTGAAAATAGAGCTTACGATCTAGGGGTTTCTCGATAGCGTCACAATATAGTTCCAAAGCTGGGAACGCCATGAACTCAAGAAATCGCTCTGTAAGATGGGATGAGATCCCCTTGACACATTTCTCTGAGATGACCATCTCCCAGTATATCATCTTCATAACTTTTTTAGATGGGAATATAGCATTTGCTGGGTCATCCCACAGTTTACTCAAACCCATTCTAACTAGCAAAGATCTAATTGATTTCAGCCAGCTAATTTTATGAAAGCGATCCTTCTCAATAATTTCCTTAAGTCCCCGAGCATAATGATATAGTTCCTCTGTTGTCCATATTCTGCGCCAATATAATACAGGTCGCAGGGTAGCCAGACCTTGCACTGTTCTTTTACCAAGATCCCAAAGCAGAGAAATTGAAGGGGGACTTTGGGGGACATAAGTAGCTTTTCTCAAGAATTCATTTTCTACTGATGTTAAGTTCTTTAAATTCGCGAACCCCCAGTAGTTCGGAGCCATAAAGGACAGAACTTAAGATTTTCATCTCATAAATCTCAAGGAGTGGTCTTACCGGTTTAGTAAGAGATGTTTTAAATCTTTTAAGGAGGGTGCCTGCTTGTTGCTGGTGCCTTAATAGAGTCATATCTAACTGGCTATTCCAGCCCATATCACTCTGGAGATTGACCCCTACATACGTAAAGGCGTCAACCTGCTCTAATGGGCAGTTATTCATATATATACTTCCCTTGAACCGTTTAGCTGCCTTGGGAAGTTTAGGTTCAGTAAGAAACATACATTTTGTTTTAGCGGTATTTATTTCGAGACGGCGCTGTTGGCAAAAATCTGTGAAGCGCTGGAGTGCCCGTTGGAGACCACTCGGTGTTTTTGAAATTATCAGAGTGTCGTCCATGAACATAATGATCGGGACGCACTCTCCAGCCATCACAGGGGGTCAGTAGGGACCAGGGAGAGGTAGTCTGCAGCCCCGTTCACGAAGAGTGAGAACAGGGTAGGCGCCATAACACAACCCTGCCTCACTCCCCGCTCAACAGGGAAGGCATCCGTAACCTCGCCTTGCTTCCCCCACCTGACCCTAGCATAGATGTCCTCGTGTAAACGGACAACTAAGGTCAGCATTTCCGGGGCCATCCCTAGTTCCTCTAAGACTTGCCAAAGCTTTCCTCGCGGGACAAGGTCAAACGCCGTCCTCAGGTTGACAAACACTGCATATAATACCCCTTTTTCCAGGACAACTGTCCGCCAATATAAAATAATGAATCGAAAGACCTGGTCTATCGTGCTGGTCCTGGGGCGGAAGCCGGCATGCAATGGGCTCAGGATGTCCCCTTCGTCCATCCAATCCTGAATTTTTCCCAGAACCAGGCGACCCATTATTTTTTGTATGGAATCAATCAGGCTAATAGGCCTGTAGTTGCCTGCTAGGGACTTATCCCCTTTTTTGTAAACAGGCATCCCCTGAGCAATGGCATTAGATAGATGGGCGATATATATTCTCCATCTCTCCTTATCATTTAAGTATAGGTCCGCGGGTATACAGTCCATCCCTGGGGCCCGCCCCTCGGTTACTGAGTTCAGGGCTCTATCCACATTCCCTAAACTGAAAACAACACCTTCAAAATATGTAAAAACAAAAGCCGCCTCACTTTGATTATCTTCTGTGTACTCATACGGGGGCTTAAAATACTCAATCCAGGAGTTTTGGGGGACGTTATTTTGCGGGCTACTCGCCCACCCACCTCCATCCCATTTATAAGTATCCCAGAATATCTTCGGGTTTTTAGACAGACATAAGCCTTTAAGGTTCTGCCACATTTGATCTTCCCATACTCTTTTTGCCCCGCTAGTCACTTTTCTATAGTTACATCGGGCCGCTTTTATCATTATTGGATTTCTGGTTTTTAATGCTAGGCCCAACTCAGCCCGAGCTTCCCTACATACTTTATTGTACCACCTCCGTTTTTTTCCTTGCTTTTACCTTGGCAGTACAAGGTTTACAAAAATGGGCTTTAAGATTGGAAAAGAGATCAGCATGGTCTTCTCCAAATGGGGTATACTTCGTCACATCAATTACACCTAGCCCTATTTTACCAAGCACCTTATCTACACTGTCTTTAATAGTATTTAATGTTTCTAGTTGGTTAATCACTTTACACCACTTAAGGTGACGCTCATCATTTGCGAGAATGGTCCCAGGGGCTAATAGGTCTTTCAACATATCTGCCATTCCCTCAAGACCTAATCTAAATAGTGCTGTCAAGGGATTATGGTCACTCTCAATAAGAGTCTTCACTTCCATATCAATAAGGGAGTGCCAAAGCTTCAAATGGACAAGCAGATAGTCTATTTTACTTGACCTTATACCATTGTCATATTTTTTCTCCCAAACCTATCAGACGGTGTTCAGCCATTTGCAGCCCTTAGCTGATTGCCTAGCCAAAACCCATTCAAATGCAATGCAGCCTCAGTCCATTTGGCTATAGGGTTAGTCTCCAGTTGGGGTACCCCCCATCTAGAGTCTTCTTCTTCTGACATATTTAAATCTTCCAGTCCCAGGGGTTCAAAAGTTGTGTTAAAATCGCCCGCAATTAGTGTCGTTATCCCTTCTGGAAAAGATTCTATCAATGATTCTAATACCATTAACACCTCAGATTTTTTCCCACTGGGTATACCTCTGGCATAAACGTTAATAATGTCAATTTTTATGCTACCCGGGAGACTGAGCCTAACTGCAATTATATCACAATGCCCAACTGGGAGAAGTTGGATGCTAGAGCTTAAGTGTTGTTTAACCCAGATCACCATTCCTCCCATTGGACGTCCCTTTAGCCCTCTCACAGCAGGAACATAAAAATTCAAGTAGCCTGGTCTAAATACTGGTTCAACAGACCAGGTCTCTTGAAAAAGGCAAATATTGAATTCGTCAATAAAACTTAACCAACATGGTGACGCTAACTTTGGCCCAATACCCGACAGGTTCCACGATATTAACGAAGTCAAGGAAGCTGTACACCTAAGCCCCCCGTCTACATCATTCCTTACTACAGTGGAGCTAGATTGCGGCATCATGTTAGAATCGGTAGGGGTGCGGGACTTACCCTACATTTAGTTAACTGGGAAGAGGAATTGCCACCATTCTGTAGGGTAGCAATTCCATTATATACCTTAAGGTCTCATTCCATCTACATCTGATCTAACATTTACATTCACCTGTCCCTTACTTCTAACTACATATTCATAGGGCGGTCTTGTTACGCTCTTACTGTAACGCCCTTCCTGTATTTGTTGTCAATTGCAATCCTCCAGTCCCGATAAGACCGAGAACCTATTATATAATTTTAAGCTCCGTGCAATAGGATGACCTACTGCCTCGTTCCATGGGAGGGTTTCTCTATGTGGGTCCTGTACCGGTACATAAAAAAAAATCAATGGAAGTGACTGAATCTGGGATCTAAGATCTACTTGAGGCCAGTTACAAATATGCTCCACACATCTCCTGTCCCTAAAGTTAATAACAACACAATCGCCCCCAATTGTCTTTGTGCTTCTGCCCACCCAGTTAACTCTCCTGGCAAATAGTATCTCTGCGCGTATATGCCTTGGCAAAGGCCGATTAGCATTAAGCCAAAAAATACACTTATTTTTTAATTCCATATAAGCCTCCCTCTTTCCCTGCCCTAATGATGGAACCCCCGCTAGTACTACTACGTAAGGGGCTGACCCAGGGGGGAGTTCTATAGTTGGCAAATTAGTTACTACATGATCTGGAGGGCCACTTGATGATGGGCGGGATTGCACAACTGGTATACTAGTCTCCACTTTTTTATCCTTGGCTATCTGAACAAATTGAGTAGCCCCTTCAGTGTTGGTTAGCGGAATAGCAATACAGGGGGCTTCAGGTATATTTGCTGTGGTACTAATACTACCTTTTGGCAAAACATTAGAAACTGCACCCACAGTAATTTGCCCTGCCGGTTTTGGCTGTGTACAGTGTAAGCCACTTCCCCTGTTCCCCAACCGCTTATACGCCGAAGCCAACGAGAGTTCCAGGCATACCAGTCTATTCTCAATACAGTCCAGTCTCTCATGTATCGGGTGGATTGTTTTCTCAAGAATAAGTTCCAGCTTTTTCCAAAACAGAACGCCTGGCTTGCCCGATAAATCACCCTCCACACTTGGCAATGGATTAGCCTCTTTATTAGCTGAAGTCAATGAGTCTTGACAGTCTGCAGTACTTGATGTGGTATTCTCCTTGGCCTCCTTTTCTTTTTTTCCCTTTTTCTGTTAAAGCTTGTGCTTGGGCTTGAACCCTTGGGCATTTACTCATTGGTGCCATACACTTTGATTGTAATGCTATGCCCATTTTGGCACCACTTACTGACCTGGTCTTGATACTAGATGAGGTCAGCCTTTTCGAAGGGATACCTTGGTTGGTCTTCGCTAATGAATTTATAGGCCGATGTTCCTGGGATGCAGTATATCCATCTGGCAGAGAATTACAACCTCTGACATCATCCTACAAAGTGCATAGTGTGTCCTGAGGATCAACCTCATTTGGAACAGGCGACCTAACCCTAGCCAGCCTTCCCATTGACGACCGCTTATCAAAGAGAGGGTCTAAAGATAATCTTTTTTCGGTCAGTTCAATGTCTTTTGCCAGAGCTGACGACTGAGAAAATTATCTAAAGTGCCCATTAATGCCCCACCAGCATTTTCCCGCTATGTTCTCCTACAGTAGAAGAGGTGGCCATGGTAAGTCAAGTAAAGTTAACAAGCTTTGCTTTTCTTTTATAGTTACGGCTCTACAAAACGGGCTATGTGTTTCGAAAATTCACTGACCTGATTTCAGCGTGGGTGTTAAAAGGGTAGCCCATCCCGTCCTTGTTCGTGCTTGAACGGGCTTAAACGGGCCTGCCCTTGGCCCGGGCTTCGCCCGGCGCACGTCCGCGCAGCGGAGATGATGGTGCACTATATAGGTGCCAGAGAGCTTCAGATGAGTACCAGGTGTGGGCTTTCACAGCGTGCCCCCTGGGAGTTGTAGTCTGGTCTCCTTCCTCCTTTCTGGACAACAAGCAGCCCAAATTAGCGATGCCGCTCCCGCGACAATCCATAATCCTTACTTGCTTAACACATATGTAAATCCTTGTGACCCAATTGCAACTCTTATCAAATACACTTTACACTAGCCGTTCCCTCCTTTGCCACGTGTATGCCTTACTTCTAGCGGTTAGCGCTAGCTCTGTCCATTGACATTATTTCCACATATAGTTCCTGTGTGTACACCGCATTATTTATGTATTTTATTCTGGAATATGTCTCTCTTGACTAGGCTGTGTGTCTCTTTCCTCTTGCTGTCGGAGGTATTCCCGTAAAGGCTGCCAAATGTCCTTTGGGCAGCATGTGGGTGGTTGTAGCTCAGCATATAGGTCACTTGTAGTATTGAAATACGACATGTTCTTGAGCCATTCTTTAACTGTTGGTTTCTGTCTGGGACCCCAGTGTATGACTATTTTGCGCATCACCAGGAGCAATGTTACTGCTATGAATCTGCGATTTCTTTTAGGCAGCGTGTCAACATATCCCATCAGTGCCAATAGCGGGGAAGGAGGCAGTTGTAGTCCAGTTATCTGTTGTAGTATACTGAATACAGCTTTCCAATAGGTACTTATTATATTACATGTCCAAGTCATGTGCATGAAAGGGACTGCTAAGAAGTTGCACTAAGGGCAACGTGTGAATTTAGCACTGTTTATCTGGGTCATCTGCTGCGGTGTTACCTAAGCCCGTCTAAGCATCTTAAAATGAATAAGCTTGTGTCTATGATTACACGAGACACGTTTAGTTTGCTTACAACATCAGTCCCATACCTTGTCAGTGAGCGGCTGCCCTATGTCAGTCGACCAGGCGTCTGGTGTCATGCTGTGGCATCAGGGCGATACATACTTTGTACAAATAAGATGTAATATGATCCCCACTGCTATCTTCAATGATTAATGTGAGTGGCTCAAACTCATCAGGTTCTATAGGATAGGTTGGGATTAAGTCCCAGAGTGTGGTCTGAATGCAGGTCAGTACAAACTGTTCCATGAATGTAGTAGACAAGAAGTGGGGGGTCTTCTGTCCTGGAGAACACATGCCCGCCCGGGAACAAGTCGCCTATGGTGTCTACCCCCAAATGAGTTAGCATACGCCTAGTCAGAGCTTCGAGCGTTGGAGGAAGCCATGGATTGGCTGATATTGGTAGCTGTGGTGAGTATAATGTCTCCCTCCCAGTCCTCCTGAGAAGTTTCTGCCATACCCAGCAAGCAGTAGAAATCGTTTGTATGTCATGTGGGTCTCATGAGATCCCAGTGAGTAAGAGTGCATTCAATGGGGTAGGGTCAGCTAGGTCCCTTTCAGATTTCACATAGGGTATTCACGCTTCAGGGTGATACCAGTATCAAGTGTTTCCACCCTGCGCCACCAGGAAATATAACTTCTTATTCGGCACTCCAAATCCTTCTCTGTCGTAGGGTAGGGTGAGCATATCCCATCCTACCCTCGGTTGCTTGCCCCACCATATAATTATATTAAATGCAAGCGGATCTGTTTGAAAAAGGCATTGGTAAGTGGAATGGGTATATTTGAAAATACCTAAAGAAGCCAGGGTAATACCACCATTTTTAATGATGGCTATCCGTTCAGCCATTGACAAAGGCAGCTTGACCCAACGCTCTACCTGTATTTGTAATCGGTCTAACACAGGTCCATAATTAAGACATATTACACGTTCTTTATCCCAGTGTAGGTGAATTCCTAGATATTTAGTCTCAGCTTCACACCAGTGTAGAGAGAATTATCCGCATGAACGGTCCTGCACTTCTGTCA